>NC_044068.1:10943535-11003535 GCF_902167405.1 Gadus morhua
CTCTACCTATTCAATGGAAATTGCTTTGGATAAAAGCATCCGGGCCAAATGACTAAATAGTGAACAGTAAAATGTGTGTCTGGTGAGTCATCAAGGTCTTTCTAAGTGAAGGGTATTCTGCAAGCACAGAGACTGGCTTACAGCAGCATCTACGTGACATTCTAACTTTCTCTCACATCCGGCTGACTTAAAAAGACTCTTCAAGGCTGTTTCCCGCCAGTAAATTCCACTATACTTGCAGGTCAATTGAAATTTTAAAATTAATTTACTGGATCAGCCTGCAATTAAACAGCTCTTCTTAATGCTCCGTGAAAACACTGTCATTTCACGTCTAGATGGTTCCTGAGTGGCTCATTGCACAAACAAGTGCAGCTGCAATGCAAATGCTCACATATACACACACACACACACACACACACACACACACACACACACACATCTACCAACACTAATAGATATACACATATACACGTGAATACATACGTTGACAATGCACACATGTTTGCATGTGGGTACGTTTGCATACACACACATCAACCGGCACACATGTACGTACACACTTGTATTCGTACGCTCATATGCAGACACAAGATAATATATACACACACTCCCATCTGTACGTACACATCTCTTAACATACACAGACGTACACACATGTACACCAACAGTCTCATGCACACACACTATTTGATGCGCACTGACACATTTCTCCACACAAAAAGCCACACAAACATGAACACATGTGCATGCATTGAAACATGCACACAGACACACACACACGCGCACACACACACACACACACACACATACACAGACACATACACACACACACACACACACACACACACACACACACACACACACACACCGACACACACACTCCATTCAGCACGCTAAGGGTGTTTTCTCACCGCTCTAGACACTAATTGGGTTCCTGCGCCCTCACAGACTTTACACAAGCAGACCTTTTCTTATGGAGCAATTAGAAATACCTGGCACAAGATCATAAAACGAGGACAGGAAAACCATGACATAAAGGATAGATACACACATTTTCTCTCTCTCTGAATAGTTCAGACAAACAAAACAACTAAACAACTAAAAACAAGCAAAATAACTGAAACAACACATTTCAATATTTAAGGGTCGAAGAATAATCAAAAACAAATGTACATGTATAAATATATACCGTGATATATATCAGAATAACAATAATTAAATATTAATGCAGTGAAACGGTACATCTACGATTATAAAGTATATGATAATATCCATATATATTCCTATCATGAGGTACAATGATTATGCCCAAAACACCATCAGAGCAGCGCATTACCGTTCCGATATTAGCATCGCACATTTTTTTTCTTCCTTTTAATTGGTAAAATCTGTCTTCTAAATTCCTCCAAATGGGAGGTCATCCTCAAGTGTCTTTTTGTGTAGACACGAAACACACACACACACACACACACACACACACACACACACACACACACACACACACACACACACACACACACACACACACACACACACACACACACACACACATTAAGATAAGTAATGATTAGCCGATGCTAGCATACGCCACCACCCCCCCCCCCGCCCCCTTCCGCCCGATCTGCGCCGGAGTCGTTTGGCAGACGTCCTGACCCACGCGCACCGCGCTAATGTTCGAGCACGGAGGTGAAGCCAGATGTTCCGCAGACGCGTCTGCGTTCATAAACAACAACCACACGCGTGCGCATGTATACACACCGCCGTGGGCTAACGAAGGGGAAAGATATTAAGAGGCACACGCCCAGAAACCCGCACACGTCGAAACACCAAAGACACGCGCCGAACACGTACACAGACACGCCTCTCCTGGAAGATATCAAGGTAATGGTCTTTTTGTCTCTCATGTCTTGTGAGTAGATTTCTTCTTTCGCCTCCTCACTGTCTAAACTATCTGCTGGCTGCTGTTCAGATGGAGATCTAAACTATTCCAGCATGGTTACAAATATTAGTGCTCCTTGAGGTGAGGTTGATTGATGCGCCTTGGCAGCCCGACACATCTTTGTAGAGAACACAGCAAAGCGATGAGCTAAATCAGGGCCCCTTTTTGTTTCCACGGTCCTTTATTTGACTTCATCAATGGGTGTCGTTTTGATGCGCTCGGCTTGGATCTAACCAATATTACCTCCTTTAAGCTAATATTAAAACTTGTTTAAAGTGAAAATCTTTTTCCTCTTCTCCAAGCAAGCTGTGTGTGTGTGTGCGTGAGTGTGTGTGTGTGGTGTAGGATTACGGATGCTATGATCGCCTGGAGACTATCAACTGGGCCTTCTGGACGTGTTCATCCCACTCTCATGCCTTTAAAACACGTATCCCACTTAGCTGTCTCCACAACAGATTGTTTCACAGCCCCAGACCAGACACATGTAAATATTGTAATAGAAATTAGCGTCCAAGGCTACGTGCTGTCGGGGACCTGAATCTCCAAACAGCCGTTGGGGTTGTCTTACAATCTCTCCTCTTCTTTTCTCTTTACTCTATTCCAACCAAAATAACACGCAGCAACAGTTGTCCCCCTTATTTCCTTCCCAGTTGTAATGCATAATAGATACAGGATGATGTATTGGAGCTGACTCATTGTATCTGTGGGCCAGCCCAGAGACACGGTTAGCAGTGTTTAGCATGAGAGCCGGTGCTGTTGACAGTCAGACCCGCTCTCATCCAGAGGCCTGCGTGGAGCTAATGATGGAGGCCCGAAATGATCTCTACAGACAGGCAGGTCAATAATGGATGGGTGGAGGGGTGGAGAGAGAGGTGGGTAAATAGATGGATGAATGGGTAGGTAGGTAGGTAGGTAGGTAGGTAGGTAGGGAGGGAGGGAGGGAGGGAGGGAGGGAGGGAGGAAGGGAGGCAGGCAGGCAGGCAGGCAGGCAGGCAGGCAGGCAGGCACAAACACACTAAAATAACAACACACTCAAACATTCACACCTACATTCGCACACACAAACACACACAGCTGCAAACACACGCTCACACACATATCAGCATCGCCTGTTCCATCAATAGACAAGGTGCTGTCAAACATAAGCCTTTTGAGTTTGTTTACTTCCCAATACTTCAAGTGAAATAGTTTTCCCTGATCTGCCAACCTATCCAACGGTTCCTGATTTCTCAACAGAACTCAAACTTCAAATGTGAAACCTTTTCTCTGAGGCCAAGGCATCAAAGCCAGTGGAGTGATTCCGCGGTGGAATCGCTGGAAAAATATTGTTTTTTTTTACGATTATTATATTTTTCGACTACGTAGAGTACATACAGATTTTATAAGAAATGACTCTTTAATTTAATGATTTAGTTTGCTTGAGTTGGCTGACTCTTGAGATGAATGTTAAACATTTACATACTAAAGCAATTTGCCATGTGCATTATCGTTTATTGGAAAGGGGAAGTTATGTATTGAGGTAAATGTATTTGTTATGTCAGCTACCACTAAGATGCTAACAGATGTTTCTCAACGTATTACTGTATTTTCAAATTGCCTGATGCTTTCTTACACAACATAATTAATCATATGGTAGCGCTCTACCGTACATACAAAACAAAGACACAACAGCCTGTGAAATATAAAGGTCATATTTAGCCCTGAAATTACTTTCTAAATGCATGTCTTTTTGGCACCTGCGAGTGTGAGAAATAACAGTTTAAAAACACAGAGGGTCCGATCCCCTTGAGGTTCCTTCTCTGGCACCCACATTAATTGCAAAGTTCTGCAGATGAAAATAGGCGTCTGTTCCTTTGATTAAAGACGCCTGTGTGTGTGTGTGTGTGTGTGTGTGTGTGTGTGTGTGTGTGTGTGTGTGTGTGTGTGTGTGTGTGTGTGTGTGTGTGTGTGTGTGTGTGCGCGCGCGCGCGCGCGCGCGCGCGCGTGCGTGCGTGCGTGCGTGCGTGTTTCGCCTCCAGGCTGGCCTGAACTAACATTGGCTAGGGCCTCGGCTGGCCCTGCGGCCAGGCCCAGACACACCCTTCCGTGGGAGCCGAGAGGGGCCTGAGAGAGGGAGCCGTTCAGACGCATAAGGACCACTTCCATCAATATACGTCCACATGGAACACACTCTGCTAGGGATATATGCACACACACACACACACACACACACACACACATGAAGCCCGTGTTAGCACCCTTACATCATCCACTCATACTCACATGGGCTTTTGTATGTGTGTGTGTGTGTGTGTGTGTGTGCCGCACACGCACTCATATTTATCACACACATGCTCATACTCATAAATCCATTCATCATCGATACTCCAGATGTTATCCCATAAACACCCACGCTCTCGCTCTCCCTATATATCTCATTCTTACACACACACACACACACATTCACACACACACATGCACATACACATACACATACTTATGTCAATATAACTCACACAACATGACTATTGTTTTTTCACCAAAATGAGACAACGGTAGTGTATAAAACACATATACAGCTGTTTCAGCCCCCTTACACCGTCTGTCTGGCGGGGGGGAGCCCTGATAGCGCCGTGCCTGACACCGTGTCAGCGATCTCGCTCCACGCGCCACTGGAACCGATTTTTATCGACACCTGGGGGGGACAACAATAGACCCCCCAAACAGCTTTATAGCCTCTGAGGGACCAGGTAGGTGGATTGAGGAGGAGGGGGGGAAAGCGGAGGGCAATAGCGACGGGTTGCTAGCATGGGAGTGCCAGAACAGGAATGAAGTTTTCTTGACAAGACATAAAACGTTGCAATAGATGTTGTGCGTGTGCGTGTGGGGGTTCTTTAGTCCGACTGAGGCCAAACTTTGAGGACATGTATTACTGTAGTTGGACAGTGGTTGTAATTTAATTTCGAAAGAAGCAAACCTATCATAGTAAAGCTGATGAATTGAAGGCAACACGTGGAAAGATCCACACGTGAACCGTTTGTTATGCATCTCATTTGTTCATGCTGGATTTTATGGAAGGGCTTTTTGGTGTAGGCCTATTGACAGGGATGATCACCAAATGTTTTACAGCTGTTTGTTTCGTTGGTTGAATTACGGATTCCTTCTTTCCGTGGTCGGAACCATAATGAGACAGGCAGTGAAGAACTTAACTCTGGTCGGCAGTTAGCACTCGCCTAAATACCAGGCAGTCATCCAGTGTTTTGCTGTTTTTGTTTGCTTGTCTATTTCTTGGGTTTTGTCTTGGATACAGCCTAAAGCAGCGTTTCCCAACATTGAGGTCGGCACGTACACATGATATGCATGTGAGGTCATCGGAGATTGCTGACGTATACGTTTCGGTGCATTTTTTAAAATAACTGTTTATTTGAGAGGCCCTATTGATTGGCCTCATGATTTGTAGCTATGATCTTAACTACTAGCTGTTATTAATATCTGGTTAACCACTGTCCAAAGGCATGTCTTCAACGTTTTAAAATCCTTTTCTACGGTTTGAGTTACACCCGTTAATTCTCTCAATCAATACAGAGTAGTTTGACCGAGAAAAGGAGACTTTTATGAAACCATGTTCAACGTTTAGCACTTTGTCGATATTTATAGGCTAGGCCCCATATACATGGTTTATGGAGCTAGCATGCAGAATTAGCAAAAATACTTCTGTGCTAGGAGTGCCAGCGCTGGTGGTGATGGAGGAGTACAATTGCAATTCTTACAGAGGTAGGTGGAGCAGAGCTCCTACTGATGGAGATGGCAAGAGGATGACGAGGAGATCAGGAACGATGGATGATAATTAACTAGCGAAATGAGAAGCAGCACTAATATATGTCTGGCTGCAGGATGATTGGTGCCGTGAGACATAGCATGGAAGGATGACAAATTGTAAAGTGCAGGAGATTCGAATGTCTTAGGACGATGAACTCTTTCTAATTCAACCTTTGGAAACATGTGGCTTCATCCACTTTTTAGACATTATTTTAGATTATCCAAGTTTTACACACTCTTTCATATTTTAGTCTCTCTCTCTCTCTCTCTCTCTCTCTCTCTCTTTCTCCGTCCCCCAGGTGTGTTGTTATCAAGAACCGCACACACTTCAGTTGTAGACTTTTTTTGGGACATAAAAGAAAAAAATACAATTTAATTATCTGTGATTTCATCCTTAAAATTGGACCAGTGAAGGGAAAGGCTGACTACACTGTAAGATGAATAAAATAAGTCAGTTGAGGTTATATAAGGAAAGTATATTCTGATGGGGCTGCTAAAAATGTTGCCATTTTTACTCATTGGCAATGAAATTCTCCCTTTTCTCCGCTTTCAGAGCGATCGTTTGTTAAACCATTGAAACTGAAAATGTGGGACATGTTCTAGGTTTGTTTGGCCATGAATCCAGTGCACACTTGGGTCAGAGGCGAGGTTCTTTCAGGACACTGGCTGTTGTACTGCATATCGATTATATTCTGCATCTTTTAAGTAGAACCACTAAACCCTAGTCGAACTTAACATTACTAGGCAATTAAGTTCCATGAGACTAACCTTCAACTCCAAAAGTATTACTTTAATTAGGAGCATTAATTGTGGTATTCCTTGTATTGTTATGAAATACTAAAATACTGTTTTATTTTATTTATTTTTGTTTTTTTTAATTATTTTTCACTTTGTTGTGAAACATTTTGTTCTATATAGTTTTTTTTTTTTTTTTTACCTTTGTTTAACCAGGCAGATCATTAAGAAGAAGTTCTTATTGACAGTGATGGCCTGACAGAAAAGCACAAGCTTCTTGGGGGTGAAAGGGAAAGGGGAGAGAGGCAGCAGCACACAAACACAGCTGTACAGACATACAACAAGGCAGCGACAGGGTCCTGCAGGGTTAACATACAGCTTATCAGACATCCAAAGCAAGAGCGAAGAACAGGATTACACAAACAAAAAATAGTTGCTGAATGTCTTAATGTTAAACACATACATAACTCCAAACTGCATTCTTTAAAAACATTTGAAAGCATTTCATTTACTAGAAAAAACTCTGGGAAAACAGCCAATATGCAATAAATGTGTTTCATAACTGTTCGGCCACAGGGTAATAACCATAATAAGTTGTAAAGATAAGAAAATAAGTACTTTATTAATCCCAGATCCCAGGAAAATCCGGGTGTCACAGCAGAAAGAATAGTTGGAGAATCCATAGCTTAAATGTTTCAGAAAAACAGCGTATAGATACTGTGAGTTATGAAGTGCTACAGCCCCATTTCAACGCAGCCATAAAAATCCACCGCTAACCAATGACATTGGACTGCGCTATGATTGGAAACATAAAGGCAGTTTTTTGTCTCCCTCTTTTTTTTTTAGGGAGTGAACCCTCTAGAAGGTGAAGGAGGAGGTTAGACGGGAGGAAGTCACTCCATCCGCCACCAGCCTGTCAGCCTACCTGGGTGATGCATGGCAACCATTTTGTGTCAAACTCCTACCGCAAATCAAATTTCCCATGGAAAAGGAGAATGACACTCTCTCCTTCTGCAGAAAGTCAACACTGGAGCTCTCAAATATGTGCTTCTGAGCTGGTTGGCAGTTGTTGGTCAAGGGGGGGGGGGGCTTTACCATCCCCCTCAAGTTAACATGTGGGAGTTGGTTTGAAAAACAGATAAAAGACAAAGCCCACACATGGAATGTTTTCACTTGTTTGGGACACAAAAGGTGATGTTTTGTCTTCAGTTTTCCCTAAAACAGAAGGCAGGCGTGCAATATGTGGGAATTTCATCTCCATGATCGTTGCGTCAGCCCCGTTAAAGCCCGCATTAATTTTCGAAATACCTTCTTTTCAAATAGTTCCTTTTAACAATGAGATTGGGAAATGTCAAATCGGTGGCGTTTCCAAGCACCTTGCTTGACGTCATCGGAACATGAAAATGTCCTCGCGTTCAACAGATTTCGTTCCAACGTTTTAAAACATGCTTTTAACCTCCCTCAACCATTTAGCAATTTAGCAGAGCCTTTTCCAAAGTGAATGCAGATACATGCCGTTTATGAGCAGGTAGGGACATCAGGGAGTGAGCCCAGTATATATCAGCTGGAAGACTAATTCACTAGCCCACTATTCCACTCTCTCATTTCTCTCGATAATGTCACGTTGGCTGACTAATGGAGAATTACCTTGTCTACAAACCTCCATGAGCCAGGAGGTCCAAGGCTGCCAAACTACACCAAAAGCAATTACTGGATGTTTCAACGCAGGAGTCGCAGGAAGGGCATCCATCTTGAAGTAGGACCCGCCCAGCCCTACTAGACTGAATAGGTTTCCTTAACCACAGATTCATGCCAGAGAGAAGAGGCCAACCTCTTCGATCCTGGGACCCGTTCCCTCACACCTCCCTCTTCCTCATATCAACGGAGCAAGAGGAGGCCAACGGTAGCGTCAATGCACAAAGAACTGTGCTATTTATCCTATGCTTTTACCCGGAGTGACTCAGAAGTGAATAGGGACACTGCGTTTATCAGTGCTCAAACCCAGCAGCCCACAACTTCAGCCCTATAGGCAACCTCTTGTTTTGTCACGATGTGTGGACGAGTTGACACAGTCGTAGAGCGATGGCTATGGTAACGACCTTGCACGTGTAACAGCGGCCGTGTGGGAGTGTGATTAAATACAGAATGGAGATTCTGCTCTGTGTCGTCCCCGGTAACCTTGGGGGAATTGCGAACTCTGCAAAAAATGCTGAGCCCCGGTCTAGTCCTGCGCTGCGTTTGAGGGAGAACAAAAGCTATTGTCAAACTATGAGGGTCCTGGGGATCCTCAATAAACCTGCTGTGCATCTGTGCATTTCCCTTTGCTCATGCGTATGTGTACATGCCTCTGTGTGTGTGTGTGTGTGTGTGTGTGTGTGTGTGTGTGTGTGTGTGTGTGTGTGTGTGTGTGTGTGTGTGTGTGTGTGTGTGTGTGTGTGTGTGTGTGTGTGTGTCCCAACAATTACTCTGCGTACTAGTTGTTAAAGTTTGGACGCAGTGTGTGCATTCGAGATTAATTCAAATCAGATAGCCCTCACCATACAGCTATTTAAGGTATGAAGGGTGTATTTATATTAATCCCAGATTTAATCATATATCCGCAGCAGATGCTTTTACCTCCTAGTCATACAGATTAGCTAAACAAGCTAGCCATACAGATGTGTAAATGGGCATAGCCATACAGATGTATGGCTATACATAGCATACAGATGTGTACATGAACATAGCCATACAGATGTGAACATGAACAATGCCATAAAGATGTGTACATGAACCCAGCCATACAGATGTGTACATTAACCTAGCCAAACAGATGTGTGCATGGACCTAGCCCTACATATGTGTGCATGGATCTAGGCATAAAAATATGCAGATAAACAAGCCAGCATTGCAGATGTGAATATTAACAAGCGAGCATTGCAGATGTAAAAATTAACAAGCCAGGCCATACCAATGTGTAGATTAATTTAGCCATACAGATGTGTAAATGGAAAAACTTAGCCATACAGATGTGTCGATGAACTAATAGCCATCCAGATGTGGTTAGGTGAGAACAGTGTGCTATGTAGTCTGCTGGGGATACAGGGCTGCCAGTGCTAGGCGGTCACCCAATCATTTCAACCCCAGGGGATGATGTCATCCCACTGTGGCGCTGTTTGGCACACAGCAGCGTGCATGTGTGTCCCTGTCTGAGTATCAGGCATCATTGACGATGTTCCACTGACTCAGCTGGACGGGAGTGTGCATGTGTGTGCATGTGTGGGTATGTCTCTGTGTGTGGTATGTGTGGTTTGCTGATGGTGTGTGAGTGTGTGTTTCGAGGGTGAAGACACACACACACACTTCGAGTAAACATCTTTAAAATGCATTGCCAGGTGTGTCGTAAAGATGTTTGAGGTTGCACGTTGTTGTATGTCTGCATACAGCCTGTCTTTTAATACAATAAGCTCTTGCATACACCATTATCGCCGAGTTAATGGAGTCAAATTGTTTCTTCGTTTTATTAAACTAGTAAAAGAAAAGTAATAGATTTGGACTGAGGTTGACTGCTGGGGTAGTGAATTAGGTCTTTCTAATAAAATGTAATAGAATTTCGTGGTCCTCACCCGGAATTGGGTCAACAACTGAATGGTCTAGGAAGTCCATGCCGCACGTGCTGTGTGCATTCTGAGTGCCTGTCGCCAAGCCTTTGTTACTGTGGATCCCCCTGCTTTCACCATGTATGATTGAGTGAGGTGAAACCAGGTTTTTATGTTACTGCTTATGGGAAGCCAGAGGGCTGGTGGTGTTGGTTAAAGGAGGAATGTGAATTTCCATATCCAAGAACAGCCAGCAGAGACACCGAGGAAAAAGAAGGGAGGATAGAAGGTGGGAGACATGAGAATCAGTAGCAAGAGAGAGAACAGTAGAGAGGGGATTTAGGTTAGAGAGAGAGAGAGAGAGAGAGAGAGAGAGAGAGAGAGAGAGAGAGAGAGAGAGAGAGGATATTTGAGGATAACAGAGAGGGGGGGGGGAATTTGGGGGTGATTGACAGCAACAGTGAGAGGAGATCCGGGGGTAAGAGAGAAGGTTGCATCAAAACCTGCACATTCGTTTTCCATTTCATCCAACGAACCCTGAAGCCCAACCAGAGCCATCTTATTGGATGGAGGAAGTAAGAAAGAAAGCATGAAAGGAAAGAAAAGGACGAAAATTGGCACAAGACATCCGTTCATCTCCACCCTCATCGCCCACCTCCGCCTCTCTCTCTTAACATAATATTGTCTTTCACAAGCAAGAGAACATGGAGGAGCACCCCTTTTATTATAGCGGCTGGGCTGTCTGCGAAGTGCATCCCTCTCTCGCTCCCTCTCTCGCTCCCTCTCTCGCTCCCTCCTCTCTCACCGCTGTCACTCTCTGCCTCGTTCTACCGTTCCATGTTGTTTGGCACGGCACGTGGGAGACCAATGAGAGAGGGAGCGAGTAGCGGCGGGGGAGAGGAGAAGGCCCCAAGCCTCAGAGACCTCAGATGTGGGATGTAACGCTATAGCGCGGCCTTGCTTCTTCCATCTGAAGGGGTCATATTAAGTTTCGGCGGAGATTGGTTCCCTGTGCCGACGCCGCCCCGGCCCCCTTGATCAATAAGCCATGTCACCCGTAAGCATTAATCCCACATTCTGCCGCCCACACGGATGAATGTGCAACGCAGGGGGAAAAGAAACGGTACAAGTTGCCGTTCCTTCCAAGTCTGGAGCGGGCTCACTGAACTCATAAGCAGTGGGTGAAAACCCCCAAAAAGAAACGAACCAAGTAAAAAAAAAAAACTAAGAAAGTTCCAGAAGGTTTTACAGGTTTTATGTTTCCCCTATTACGGCGTGTCGTATAAGTGCTGAAATTTGGCAAGGCATTGCAGCTAAGTGGCTTTCCTGTACAGCCGCCGTTTAAAAAAAATGTCAAAGACACAAATGTCGGTCAGCAGAGGGTCTCCTGTCTTTGTTCCCCTGACTCCGTCGAAGTGTCCCAGGTGATTTACACCGAGGGGTTAGGTCATAGCCATTGTTCCAGCCTGTGGGCCTAGGATTCCGGCGACCATTGTGTTCATTTCCCCTTTTTTTCTCCTTTAAGGACGCAGTTTTTGCACATCTTGACCATGAAGATTAGAAAGTGCTCGTGCCAACGCACGCAGATGATTCCCTGAGGTGCGGGTGGACAAGTGGCAGCTTCCTGGATCCCATTGTCCGAGGAGAGTATCCTGTTTATGGGGGTGGTTGGGGAAAGTAGTTTGCGGAACGTGCAGCAGAAGGGCTGGCAACACACCTTTGGCATCAGTCATGCTGAGAATTACAGCGCAGGCGCTCTCTAAACAGATAAACCAGCGAGACCCAGTGTGGATAAACAGATGTCTGAATCAAAGCAATTCGCCCCCCTGATAACCGCTCGGCCCCCTTTGGCCTTTCCATTGTACTCGCGGATGAGCGCCTTGTATGACTCATAAATGACTGATGGTTTTTTCGCCGGCCAGACATATAAATGTGTTGCATGTTTGGGCCAAGGGTGTGCTGTGGTTATTTGTATATAAAAACAGCAGCTGGCCAGTTGAGCACATATGCATTTCAAAGGCTCCAGAGGAAGTAGAAAGTTTGCTACACGACTCTCCTTGTGCATTGATGGATTAGCCTGCAGAATTTACAGAAGAACATATTATAAATCACTGCGGCGTTGACCTTTCCTTTATAAAATGGAGATCCCAAAGCCAGGGCTGATTTCAAAAGCAGCCAGAGTGTAAAAAATAATAAGTATAGGAACGCTGCCTCAACTGGGAGAGATCTGTCAACCCAGTTGTTGGACAGGGATATTAAGGAATGGATAAAACAACAAGCAATGTTGGAAAAACAGGGAGGGTTTGGCGAGTGTGAAACAGATCCGGTTCCATCTCATATGCAAGATTGCTCTTGCTACGTTTTCATTTTGTTTCATTATCCGCAGTTGTTTTGATCTGAACAATTACGGGAACACAGTGTGAAAAGTTTCACCGAAAAATAAGAACTCCTCAAAGGGGTTCATTCTCCCAAATGTAGGTATAAACACCAAGCTAATGTGTCATTAGGAAGTTACCTTTACCTTTAATGTCCCCCAAGAGATCGGTTTTGCTTGGAGGAAGCCTGAGATAAAGAGCGTTATTATATGTCTCGCTCTAAAGAAGGCAAACCATTTGACATAAATGATCCTCTGGAGGCCTCCTTCACTTCAGCCCACCTATTAAAAGGCAGAGAAACTTTTCCACCTCACAACATTTTCACACCGGTTTTTACAATGTGAAACTGGTAACGCTGGCTATCAACCTAACACAAAAGTACTCTTTCTCTTCTGTCCGAAGGGGTGATTAGCTCAAAATGGCATTAATATCAGGGAACAGAGCGAATGTCGCGGGGGCTGCCGTCAGACGAAAGTCCCCTAAAAGTTCGGAAGGTTCACTTTTCTCATTAGGTTCTGAGTCAGCTTCGATTTCCTGTGAGAGCACGGAGTGGCATGTCTCGGGTGACTGTGTTCTAAATGTAAATCCTGGCTGAATGGAATTACGCCGACAGTCAGACATCTGTGTTTTAATTGGCTACCGGCCACCGAACCCCCTCTTTCCCCCCTTTCCCCTGCTGTCCAAACCTCCTCCGCACCCCCCTCGGCAACAGGCTCCCACAAAAAAACAGGACTTTATAGCCTACTCGCACCGCAAAGAATACACCCCACATGGACCCGACAGCGGGCCCCGAGGGCTGGAGAAGAGTCTTTATTGTAAGCTGCCTACATGGCAAGAACAATATTTAGCAGATGAGATCACCGCTACCATCTCCGTGGTAGCGCCAGCAGCTTGAGAAGACCATGGGCCCCAAAAACATTTCGCTTGGCTCAGTCCCTGTGGATTATTTCTTTTTCTTCGCCTCCCCTCCTCTCTGCAATCGCCCGTGCGCGTTTGTTTTGACTCCAGGGTGCTTATTTTCCCTGCAGGCTACGCCGCCGCTGGCTGCTAATTGTGACGGGGGTCTGGACAGCCGGTTGTGTTTTGAGGAGAATAACGGGGGAAAAGTAGGGGGAGAAGGGGGGGGGGGATTAGTTCAATCAGTGTGCGCCTCTGACGGCAGTGTGTGGTGCTTTGGGTGACTGGTGTTGAACTGAGGTGGCTCGCTGCTGGGGCAGTTTGATGAGGTAAACCTTACTCAGTGTGTCTAGCAACGTCTGGGAAGGGGTCAGAGTTCAAGAGAGAAACGCATGAAAACAATATATTGATAGACTCTGAGTTGGCCCGTTTTTGAGGGAGCCATTACGGTAATAGACAGGGTTTATGTTAAACAGTGAAGAGATAATGAGGTAAAATAAAAGGTGGTAGCTTTGGGCTGTTTTCATTTTGGATACTAACCCGTGTTTCTGATCGTTTCCTGAGACCCAAAACCATCCAGAGCCCACAACGGCTTCTCTGCCATTCCAAAGACTTTACCGGAGGCCCGCTCGTTCTGGGACCACCGATGGATTAGCGGGTAATGTTAGCGGTTTTGTTGTCCGGGCTAATTTCCTAGTGGATATTAAACTGATTAATTTGGCTGAGTGGGATCAGGGGAGCTACGTTTAGTCCGCTCGTTTGCGGACCGCTAGAAGTCGGTCCGCACCTTGCAATCCGTTGAGAGAATCAAACAGAAAGGTGGCGAGGGACGGAACGGCTATCAGACCCAGAGACAGAAGGAGAGATAAGAGTGGTACACGATTGGGGGGCCCAGGAAACTAAGAAAAAAGAGGACTATGAGAAAACAGTAAGCAAAGGAGATGTGACAAGTCGTCGGCTTTCATGCCAACCTGTCTTTCTTCCTCTAGGAATGGCGACCGCCCGCTGTTCTGTTCCATAAGAGCATCCATCAACCGAAACAGCACTTCTCCTGGTCTCCCTCCGGCACCAACGGAAGTCCAAGATGGCTCACGCCGAGACCCGTCACAAGTTATTTTGTGTTAGGACAAAAAAACAAAACCCACCAATATGGATTTGTTTATTTTCCATCCATTATTCTCATAAGCCCAAAGTGAAGAGCATGTTTGTTTATTGCTCAAAACAGGATGAACTATTCAACAGACATAATCCTTAGTTTTCCCTGGGCATTAACATTTCAAAACTTGTACCCACCACACACACATTTTCACATAAATGCATACATTGTTTCCTATTTAGTTTTTTTTGCTTCTTTTTTTTTGTTGCTTTTATTTATTCATCCTCCTTTTTGGTTTCTTTATTCATTTGAATCATCTGCCAGTGGCCCAACAGGATTTGCATCCCCTATGTCAAGTCTGTCCACAGCACCACTCAGTGGAATAAGACCATCACTCAGCCCATGACCCCGGCGGTGTGGCCCCGCTGGACAGAGCTGCTCGGACGGGAATTCGCCCCCTGGTGGCCCATCAGGAGGTCTGAACCCGCCCCATCAGGAGGTCAGAACCCGCCCCATCAGGAGGTCTGAACCCGCCCCTGGTGGCCCATCAGGAGGTCTGAACCCGCCCCCTGGTGGCCGATCAGGAGGTCTGAACCCGCCCCATCAGGAGGTCAGAACCCGCCCCATCAGGAGGTCTGAACCCGCCCCTGGTGGCCCATCAGGAGGTCTGAACCCGCCCCCTGGTGGCCGATCAGGAGGTCTGAACCCGCCCCATCAGGAGGTCTGAACCCACCCCATCAGGAGGTCTGAACCCGCCCCATCAGGAGGTCTGAACCCGCCCCATCAGGAGGTCTGAACCCGCCCCATCAGGAGGTCTGAACCCGCCCCTGGTTGCCCATCAGGAGGTCTGAACCCGCCCCCCGGTGGCCCATCAGGAGGTCTGAACCCGCCCCTGGTGGCCCATCAGGAGGTCTGAACCCGGCCCTGGTGGCCCATCAGGAGGTCTGAACCTGCCCCTGGTGGCCCATCAGGAGGTCTGAACCCGCCCCCTGGTGGCCCATCAGGAGGTCTGAACCCGCCCCTGGTGGCCCATCAGGTCTGAACCCGCCCCTGGTGGCCCATCAGGAGGTCTGAACCCACCCCATCAGGAGGTCTGAACCCGCCCCTGGTGGCCCATCAGGAGGTCTGAACCCGCCCCTGGTGGCCCATCAGGAGGTCTGAACCCGCCCCTGGTGGCCCATCAGGAGGTCTGAAGATGTCAATGCTTCATCACCTCCTTCTCCATTCTTGACTCAACAAGTTGAACTGACGTCCATCATCAGCCTCACGGAGTGCCTGTTCACCCATCTGTGAGTTAATTTTATTCGATGTTGGCTGTAGTAGTGTTAAAATAATAATAATTCTAATCATAACAATAATAATAACAGCAGCCACGGTACCCTCCCGAATGATGCGCTGTTGTGTACAATACTGAGAAGCGTTCATTAGAGAAATTATACAGTGTTGTTGGTTTTTTCATAGACTGCAGTGAGTTTCTTTTGTCCTCCCCCCCCCAGGCACCGGAGTACCGCCTGCTGGTGGGGTCGCCGTAGTGACAGTAGTTAAAACCTGCAGCGGCGCTTCCTGTGTGTAACTGTATATAGAACAATCTAACGCTGCCTGATTTGTTTTGCCAGGGAATCCTCCCTAGAAAGATAGAAAGAAAGAAAAAAGACCCTCTGTGTCTCTCTCTCTGCCTCTCTCTGTCTCTCTCTCGCTCTTCCATGTCTCCATCTCCTTTGTTTATTTCCCCTGTGCTGCGGCGCTTGGATTATCAAACACCATCTTGCCTTTCATCTCCAGATGATATGGTGAAAAGTGGGGGCCGCCTTGTTTGCACAGAAACCCGGTACGATACCCTTTTTCCATTTTCAGGGAAGGGGACACCCCCCATCGGACCCTGGGGATCTTTGAGCAGGACATAGGAGTGGTCTTCGCATTCAGAGAGAGAATGAGAGATAAAATAGAACGGGGGGGAGAAGGGAGGACTGGAGATTGTGAGCGAGGAGAGGAGGGGTGCAAAATCAAATGAGAAAGGCAGGAGGCGAAAACGCATATGTGCACTTAACACACGCCCGCGCACACACACACACACACATGCGTCATAAATCATCGCTGATCCAAAGATAATAGAAAGTGGCAGTCCCCACAGCCTGCTAAATCAAGCCCCTGCTTCCTCACTCCGTTGGGTAATTGTGCAGAGTGCTGAGCGGGGGGTTCCACAGCAGCGCTAAACGAAACCAGGCTGGGATGAGGGGGACCCTGGGTACCGCATTACAGACGTCCCCTCGCAGCAGAATTAACCAGGGAAAGGGGGCCGTAGAGAGGGGGGGGGGGGGGGGGGGCTGGGCCGAGGGTGCGGGTCGGGCGGAGAACCGGTAGAGTCGTTTTCTTTTGTTCTTGTGGCGGGGATCCGAGTTACCGATCGTTGGCGTGATGAGAAGAATTGGGGCTTTAGAGAGAGAGTTCGGCTAAAGAAAGTGCATTCGGGTTGCGGCAAAGCATATGGTCTTCGTGCCTAACGAATGACCTCAAACAGCCGGAGCAGGATAGCGCAGTGGTTAAGGTGTGGATGAGTAATGGCTCCGAAAACCCCCCAATGTGTGAATTCTACCTGAAGGAGCGCTCGGGCACGATGCCAAACCACTACCTTCGCCTTCTTAACCCGGGTGCGCTTTCACTGCCCAAGTCCACTTGGTTAGCCGCGTGGGCAAAAAGAAGTAACTGTAAAAATGGAGTTTAGATGAGATCTTCAGTGTGGCATTGAAAAGCAGAATCTGCTCGAAGAGATGAAACTGCTCGGAGGAGAAATTGAAAATAATACATTCACATTGCATCTGTTGTCTTCCAAATATTCAGCTATTTTTCCATGCAAAAAAAATATGAGAAAATAAGAGAGGTGAAGAGATATGTCAGCGAGAGGAAGAGGTGCATCGCGCCCGAGTCACCGCTAGTCCACGTGCAGGAAAATATCCACCCCAAAAAAAAAAAAAAATATTGTTTTATTTAAGACACTCCAGAGTCCCAGTCCCTGTCTAACGTCCCTACTCAAACTGTCACTTTCAGAGTACAATATAATCATATATATTTTTGGTCGTATGTACTAAATCGTTTCTCTCACACACACACACACACACACACACACACACACACACACACACACACACAGGCTATTGGCCTCCAACGGCCTTGGCCAGGCGTTTGGGAGTCCTTCATTAACGGCAAGGGGAGAATGTTGATATTGCCTGTCAGCTAATGCACGTACCCCCTCTCTGGTCCCAGCATAAACAGTGCTCCTCTCTCAAGGCCGCAGCGATGCTAAATATAACACCTCATTCCACCCACCGACCACATATACAGTTGCACGTTCTCATGTGCGCCGTGTAGGAACCCACGGGGAAAGGTTTGAATGAAGTGTTAAAGGGAAACATGGTCCCAGAGTTGGGACTGGAGCTGAACTGAAACAATACCGGGAATCGTGCCCTGGTGGAATTCTCGACCTGAAATTATTATTATTATTAAATTCTGTGTGGCTTGGCCTGACATGTGAAATATGCTTAAGGAAATTTAAGAGCACATCTTGATTAAAATCTAAACGCAGTAGTAGTTGGAAAATGGGCGCTCACTGTAAAAATTATTGCATGATACATCAATTTTATAATTTCTTTGTTCTGTTTATTCTTGTTATATATGTTATTATATTATAAAAACAGCAAAATGTTAGCATTGTTGTAGTGTCTTATTTAACTTATTCAGCCTGAACTGAGGCTGGCCATATTGTGTATTTCTGATAGGAAAAAAAGGGATTAAGGCACATACAGCTAAAGCCATGACTATGAACACGAGTCTTTACGGCAATAACATTTATATTAGCATTAGCTTAAGTATTAGCGTGTCATGCTTAGCAGACTGGCGGTGTTACACATGGATTGAGCGGGAAAGCGCACGTAGAAACATGGTCTCCACTGCTAAACCACGCTGAGCTTTTTCAGCCAAAAACCCCTTGAGGCGACAAAGGCTGCTCTGAATATTATTATATTTCTCCCTCTGCCGACGTGAAGACTCTCTGGACAAAGACAGCGATTGGGGTGGAGTTGGGCCCGCTCCCATTTCCCCTAAGAGCTGGGATGTGGAGACAATTATGGAGTTGTGGGCTCTGCGCTCAGAGAGACGAGATGTACTGTAAAGTCCATTTGGGATCCACTGTCTTCCGGTAATCCTCCGCCTGCTTTTCCCCAATTCTCGCCCAAACTAGGCCAGCCAAACTTTTCTATTCACTTGACTCGGGGAGAATCATACTTTTTCTTTCCTTGTGTCTTATTCCAAGTTTTCAATGTCTTCTTTTGAATGGCTGCAGGCGTTGAGTGGAATACAGGCTATTGTAATCAATGCAATGTAAACACACGCCTGTATATATACACACCAAAACATGTAGGACTCTCTTAATGATTGTGGTGGATTTGTATTATTTTTTTCAGACAACCACAACAGCTTTTTGAACTCTTGCTTAATGGTTTAACAAAGTTTGTGTCAGGTTTAAGTAACTCCTAAACGGAAATTTAATAGATGTGGGCCAGGGGCATGAGATGAAAGCGAGCGGAGAGAAGAAAAAAAAGCTCCACATACCTTTTCCATCAAGTTTGTGACGTCTGCAGACCTTTCCTTCCATCTCGTGAGAGTTGTTGTGTTATTAATCAACTGAACGTTGATTAAGCGAATGAATGCTACCCCTGGGGAAACTACTGCATTTTAAGCTATTGTCTGGCATGAGATGTGACTGCCAACACAAGCAAACTATCAGAGAGGAGACCGACTGCCATTCTAGATGTTTATTATTATATTTTCTAACTATTCCTTATTACAGACCGCGTTTCAGTGAATTATTTTTGAGCCTGATAATCACATCAATTAAAGCGGGATTTTCCCAGTCAAGCGAAGCTCACGAGAGCTGTGTTGTATTGCAACTAATGAGAATCAAAGCACATCGCAATCCAATTTCTGGGCAGCATATCATGCCTGAGACGTCAAACTGCCAACCTATCCCCTCATCTTGAAAATAACCTAATACGCTAATACAATCAGAAATTGTTATATAATTGTTGTTATATCATCTGAAAAAAAGGTCATAGATGAAGCCCTCCAAAACTTCACACGTTTATAATATTTATAGTAACTGTCAGCTAAGGGCTAAATCGTTACAGGAACATTTTCAGAGTGGATTCATTATGTGGGGTCTAGGTCAACGGAATAAACTCTTAGCATTCTGATCCTCAGTCAATGACAGATTTGCTATCTGGCGAATACCTCAGACAGACATGAACTGAAACATTCCATTCGTTCTTGCCTTCCCGCACAGAACTTAGAAGCCCATCTCTCATCTAGGACAGTCAGATGCACTCAGCACTTCATACATAGAAGGGGAGAACGTCACTGGTAAAATAAATATCGGGCTGTTACTTCTGATCCTTGTGATCTCATGAGAGTATGGAGTCTGGAAGGCCAGGTGTCTCGTAAATGTCTTGCTTTCTCATCGACGGCCAAGCCAACGCAGCCTTGTGGCTTGTTATTTTTTTCTTCCCTGTCTGGCCTCAAGCCCTAATTGAGTTACTTTATTGATATTGTAGTTTATGTAGAAAAGGAAAATACCATTAAGTTTTTTGTCTGTGCCCATTCCGGACCAGACAAGCCATTTGCATTGCTTCCTCGGTGGTGGAATCGATTCTGCGGGGTCTACGATGTGCTTTCCACACGTATTATCTGCGACGGGGGATGGATTGTGGTATTATCTGAGTGTCTGGACCTCATCGAAGAGCAGCAGACTTTCACAAGTGCGTATGCACTTTTCACGTTTAGCTCGACACCAAAACACTTTTTGTCGAGGCAGCAGAAACCTAAATAGTCTAAACTTATGTTGTCTACCTTAGGCAGGATAGTAAGCCTAAAGGTACCGGGATTCGTTCCCCGACGTCTGAAACCATCCTGTCGGGCGTCGACGGGCAAAGGTCTCATCTGGTCCTAATGAATTACATCTCAAATTCACCGCGAGTCCCTTTGGATAAAAGCAAGGGCTTAATGACTAAACAGTAACCGCAGTAAACTGTAAACAGGAATGTACAGCAAACAGCTCCAGTACAAAGAGGAGCTTATACTCTTCCAGCCATCCGATGTCGGACACTCCGAGGACAGGTAATTAATGGCAGTGAAATGTTTCCTGTCCCCCCGAGGAGAGAATAGAGAGAACAGAAGGAAGTCAGTGGGGAGGGAGTGTGGCAGTACTCTGGAGACTGCAGACACTGCAGTCTGTGTGTCAAGTTGTACGGTTTAGTATGTAAACAATTTCAGACCAAATGGCCGCTGGGACCCCTGGGTAATGGATGCTTAACCCAGGATCGGAATGAAGCTACTTTATATTGATGTACTTCCCATGCTGCCCCCCCCCCCCCCCCCCCCCCCTCTCCTGAAACACTGGGACTGGTAGATTGAGTGTGAGGACCTTTGACACGAGAATGTAAATAAGCAGGAAGCAGGATTTACCATTCATGTTTTGTTTTCGGGTTTTATTTCCTTGTCTTTTCTCTTTTTTGGCGCTTCCCCTCGTAACACCTCGGAGGAATATAGAATGGACGTTTACAAGCGTTCGTAGAGTCGTTGAGACTAAGGGAGAAAGAATGTATAGGAATGGACTGAAGCAGTTCCTCACACGCACTAGGATGCCATCAATGTGCCGGAATTCATAAGAAAATCCAACATCTTTTATCCCATGTTGGCCACTTTATGACATGTCATAACATTAGAGAGATGACATATATACACATATATACATGGAACCGAATTCTTTCTTTTAATGGTCTCCAATGAACTGAATGTTCCCGGTCGTCAGTGTAAACATTTGTAATATAGGTTAGGAGAAAAAAAGGTCTGAGCTAAATCTGCCATCAGACTGTAAGTCTACTTAACACCACCGCTGTCATTTCGGGTCACGATTGTTCGGAATTCAGATTATTTCCAGATAAACGGATCAAAAGTCAAAAACTGGATGAGTTTTTCCATTGTGTCGGATAGATGAATCGGCACACGATTGGGGGGGGGAGAAAAAAACACATTTGTGTGTCCGTGTATGGCACACGCTTGTGCGGATGACGCATTTAAATTCCGGACTGGGACACTAGAGAAGGAGTGAGAGAGATGCCGAGTGGTGTAGCGGTGTGGAAATGGGGCATTAGCAGCTCTGAAGGGGTTGTTGTAAGTGAAGTGGGCATCCACACCATCAGCCCTCTCTCTCTGTCTCTCTGTCTCTGTCTCTCTGTCTCTCTGTCTCTCTGTCTCTGTCTCTCTGTCTCTCTGTCTCTCTCTCTCTCTCTCTCTCTCTCTCTCTCTCTCTCTCTCTCTCTCTCTCTCTCTCTCTCTTTTATATTTATTTTAAAGCGGCTCAGAGGAGCTGAGAGAGGGGCGGCGCAGCCCTGTAGTCGGGGTAGCGATGAGAAAGGGTATCTTGGTGTGGGTTACTCTTGTCCATTAGCCAGGGCAGCACGGTGGTATGGAGAGCCGCTTCTAAGTGCTCGAAGGGGAGGTGTCGCTGGAGGTATTACAAGTGTGGGCCTCTTGTTTTTGATCCTTTTTCCGATAAAAATATAGAGCATCCGAAGCAACGTTGTAATCCGATGTTGAAAATAGAGGAACAAAAAGAGACCGTAGTGAATGCATTATGTAGACGATGTATATCGTACACGCTAATGAAATGTTTTTTGGTGTGCTTTCAATATCTTGACACTGTACAGGGCTTTTATTGTGGTGCATAATACATTTCCGACATAGTGACTTTCACTTTGGTAAATACAGGATTAAATCCACTCCAGGTTCTGCCTGGAGAGCGACTACAAAACATTCGGAGCGACCTTATTTGTCAACTTCAAACATTCACCCGCCCCCCTGTCAAAGTGTTCTACATGACCAGAATATTTCGGTTCATATTCTTTCCCCCCTAATCAATGCGGTGCGACGGAGAGTGCAGTCGGCCTATTGATTCAGACTTAATACCAGCCACAGTGTCAATAAAGGCCAATACTAATAAGCCAAGGGAAAATAGACAGGCGGTCGAGGCTGCAGAGTTATTAATAATTAATATAATTGCCATTGACTTCCTCTGTGTGTGTGTGCATGTGTGCGTGTGTCCCCTCGACCTCCTCTCCCACTCCCTGAATCAAATACTCTGATGCGCTTGTTAGCATATTGTTAGCTTATTGTTAGCATATTGGCGGCTATCACCCCGGGCGACCGACCGTGTCTCCAGCCCACCCTGACCGCCCAGAGACCAGTCTCTGATGGATGTGTTTCACCCGCACACATATTAACACTGAGACACACATACAGCACGTATACAAACGCACAACCCCCCCCCGCACACATTGATATACATATACACTTCAAGCCAATGCGTTTGAGTGTATACACACCTAAAACCACGTGTATATACATTGACTGATACACACATACACACACTGCTATTGATCCACATACACTGTATGTCAACTGTGTATCTGTATATCGACTAGTTCAGGCCTGCACACAGGCGCACGTGCACTCACATAGATTAGCATGCACACACACACACACACACACGCACACGCACACACGCGTGTTTACATTATTAGCAGTCATTCTAGGAGCACGTGTTGGCGTGGGGTCAGAGCTCACCGACAGGCTAACCGCTAACGCTAGGACGCAGTCGCAGGGACACTCTTAAGACTTTCTGTTGCTCTTCACTCCACGAGGCGACGCGCGGCAGAGCGAGGAGTAGCGGTACATGTGAGACGGCATTACGTCTGCTGTAAAGCCTGCTGGAATAAGAGAGCAGCAGGAGAAATGGAGCGGTGCGCGTTAAAAGCATTGGACTTTAATAGAGAGTCTGGGATGGTTGTGTGGATATAGTGACTGTAAATCAGTAATGTGAAGGTATTTAGGATGTATTTTGGAAGGGGTTGACGTTGTGGATGGGGATCATGAAATATTAACATGATCCATGCTGCAAACGTTTTTAATTGGATTAGACATTTAAATGAAATAAGGAAAATCTGATCAAAATAAATAGTCTATTTTCATGTTTCAAATACAGAACAATGAATAACACATTTAAAAGATCATTCTTTTCAAGTATATTGAATGATCAAAATAAAATGACCAAAAAATATTCAAATTTTTTTTTAAGACAGACTCAAAACCCAATAAAGCATCCAGTAGGAAATTCCTGAAGGCAGCTCGACCCAGGGACAGGAAATGGACTCGCTGCACTACTGAGACATGGCTGACTTTGTTTAAGCCAGACTCACAGGGAGGGGCTGGAGGGGCTCCAGACTGGATTAACGAGCAGGACAGAGAGGTGTGGGTGGGGGGGCGGGGGGGGCGGGGGGGTGACTCAGTGTTCCCGCATCCTTCCCAGGACCCTGGGTCGGTGGCGTCTGCCTGTAGGATGCAAGGGGTCAAAGGTCATGTCGTAACGCAACCTTTAGCGGGGCTGAGTCAGCAGTGAGCCGACCGGCTTCCTGTGCGCCGCGCCAGCACGTGCACATACACACACATATTTACACTTACACGCATTCGTCCACGTGCACGGGCACATATACTCGTGTACACACACGCACACAAACACACATACACATATTGTTGAGCACAAATACATGAATTCACAGATATACACACATTCACACACACACATACACACACTCATACAATCAGACACACATTCATTCAGTTGAGCTACACATTCACTCACACACACACATACACACACATGCATGCACATACAAGTTCACGCATACAAACACACACTCAGTGAATGCACAGACACAAACACTCATGTTCAGACACTCGTACACTAAAGTACAGACACGCACACAAAAATTCAAAAAGGCACATAAACACTGTACTCCGGTACATCGCCCCCACATATGCACACATATTTTTGGAAAGACTTAAGTACTCACACACACACACACACACACACACACACAGATAAACAAGCATCCATCCTTGTTTGGCGCGACTCATAGAGCAGCGTATTAGCCCTGCGAGAGGAAGGGGTTTCATCACCCACGCTCAGAATGTATGCCCTCATGGTATTGCAAGACGCTCTGGAATAAAGCGTCCAGATATGATAGACTCTGACATGCCTAAGAGCACGCACACCCACACAGCCAGTGTTCGCAACTCTACTCATCTTCCTTCCGTCATGACCTTCCTAACAGAAGGCAGAAAGCCAACAGTCACCTCTGATTATTGATTGAGCTGTATTGTAATTTAATTTCTGTACCATATAGATAGCTGGCATTCATTCCTATTTCAGATCGTCGACTATCCTCCTCCATTATTTCTACATGTCTCTTCCTTTTCACAGCCTACTCTTTTCGTGAAGAGTCTCTCCCTCGGCCTTCTACCACATGATTGGCTGCCGTGTCGTTTATCTCTGCCACTTCAAGTTTTTCTGTGTGAGTTTTCTTTTTATTGAACTGCCTGTACGCCCCAAATCTTTTTCAGTTCATTCCACATCTACAGCATTAAACTCACTCTTTCACACTCACTCACTCAGGGCCTATCTTACTCTGTCTGCCACACTCTCTCTAGATAGCTGCCTCTCTGTCTGTATCTATCCCTCTCTCTCTCTCTCTCTCTCTCTCTCTCTCTCTCTCTCTCTCTCTCTCTCTCTCTCTCTCTCTCTCTCTCTCTCTCTCTCTCTCTCTGTACCTCTACCTCCCTCGCTGTCTTAATATCTATCTCCTCTGTATCTGTAGCTCTCTCTCCCTCTCTCTCTGTACCTCTCTCTGTACCTTTCTCTCCTCTCTGTATCTGTAACTCTCTCTCCCTCCCTTTCTGTCTGAATCTCTCTCTCCCTCACTCTGTGTCTACATCTCTCTCCCTCCCTCCCTCTCTGACTCTATCTCTCTCTCTCTCTCTCTCTCTCCCCCTCTCCCGTTATCAGTATGTGTTGTGCCGACCCGGGGTCTATTGTGGGGATGTGGGTGGAGATGTCAAACCCAGCTGCAGGAGCCCAGTACATTAAAGACATGTTAAGGTCACCTATCGTGAACTCTGACCTTTGGTGAACCACAATATCTGTTTCTCTTTCCTTTGAACTCAAGAGGATGGCCGCCATGATTGATTCTTTCTGTTCCAATTTTTTTCCACCATGCTTTTCTTCTTTCTCCTGAAGCCAAGAGCGGGGAGGGGGGGGGGGGGGGGGGGGGGGGATGTAACCGTTCCTGAGGTTGATTTAGGCCGGGGCGTCACAGGGGGTCTCTTCCCCCTCGTTCCAGATCTCCTCTTATCTCCTCTGTTTTTCAACTCCTTAAACACCCCTCCGACATGGTGTAGCCCCCCAGTCGCCCGTCGGGGAGGGCTTGTTATTATTTTTAATAACCTGATGTTGTTCTTGCAAGAAAACAACGTCAACATCCAAGCATGTTCGCTTGGATGTCCCCCCCTCCCCACCCACCCTTACAGTTTTATAGCCAACATCTGGCTATGGATCGACAGTAGAACCAAGCCATCTGAGAACCCATGGGGAGGGGGGGGGGGGAGATCCGATGATCCGTTTAGACGTAAATCAGCAGGTGTGCACATGGGACGAGAGAGAGAGAGAGAGAGAGAGAGAGAGAGAGAGACACAGAGAGACACAGAGAGGCAGAGAGAGCTTAGAGGAAGGGGAGATAGGGAGGCCGGCGGGGAGGGGGGGGGGGGGGGGGGGGGGAGAAGGTGTGGGCCCCTGGTTCCCTGGGGGTGAGGGGTCATAGTATGTTCACCAGACTGTACGACACTGCCATGTCCTTCATGCTGCCTCAGTGTTGGTTGCCCAGCAGTCGGTCTTGCCAGGCCGAGCCCAAAGGTTTTATTAGCGTTCCCGGACCCCCGCGCCAAACCCATGAATGCCAGAGGGCGAAACGCCTGTTTGAAAATGGACCTTAATGTGTTTTTCTGTGTCTTGAACATTCTCTCTCTCTCAATCTCTCTCTCTCTCTCTCTCTCTCTCTCTCTCTCTCTCTCTCTCTCTCTCTCTCTCTCACTTTCTCTCTCTGCCTTTTTATCTGCCTCATCTGTCAATCGGCTTCTTTTAATATATTTCATCTCCCTCTCTGCGTCTCTTCTCGTCATCGATCTGAACTCAGTACTCATGTACCATAGGTATCCTTGAGTATAAAGTTCAAACCACTACCTTCTCCACAATAACCTGTGTCTGAAATTGCCGGGACTCACTCTGGATAAAGGCATTTGCTGAATGACTAAAGAGTAACAAATAAAAATACAACTGAGACACAAGTGTGTGGAGCCTCAATGGTTTGGGAAGACATCATGGCTTTTACCAGGACCTACTTAAAACGTTTGGCAAATTTCCAAAAAGTCGAATTTGAGAACAATGCTTCCCAAGATTGCAGTGCTTTTTTGTAAAAGGTAGTTTGCTCAGTTTTTTGATTATTCTGTTAAATTGATCATCTCTGGGTTTTGGCTTGTGTGTTAAACCCTTTATCCATACTTCAACACCCTGCATGCCAACCATATGTTTGTTATATCCAGCCACTCTGTTCATTTCATCTGTTCATTTTAATGAAAATTGTTCTCTTTAATTGTAGCACAAAAGAAATAAACAATAGACCACAGCCATTAGTACCGGTAATTAGCAAATCTTTTAAGTCCCTTGTTCTCTCTTGTCTTTGCATCCACTGAATTAAATAATGCTAAGCAGAGTAATTACATCTCTCTTTAATATACATATTAGAAAAAGTGTGGTGTAGAGGTTGTATACAGTAATATATATTTACAAAAAAAATCGGACACAAATTGCATGAAGTGCTATTATATGTTTCTCAATGTTATTAAGTAAATGGTTACATGCATGTGTTTATAAAAAAGTTCTGTGTTTCTCTTCCTTATCCTGGAGAAGACTACATTGTGGCTTTTTTGCTTTCCGCTTTTTATTTATTCATAAGTGTTCTCGCCAAGCTCAACATAAATGCATAGGATTGACTTCATGTAACATTGCAGTATTAGCACAGAATTTTCCAAAATGATTTCCCAGAAAATATCTCTGTTATTCTTGAGATATCAAGGGACATCGTTATTTTACTTAAATCACTATCAGAACATTTCTCTTGGCTGACAGACAGGAAGTCATCATAACTAAATGAAATGAAATGTGTTGTGAGGTTCATTTTCAGTCATTGATTCCTCTGAGCACTCCTTAAAAACGTATTAGAAACACAAAAGATTCATAAAAAATAGTACATTTCCATTGTTGACAACTCGATGAGTGAGACTGTTGCCGAGACAAAACAATGGCTTGATTGAGGGAAATAAACAGGGATTTATTTTTTGTCAAAACACCAAGTCACTAAATCGCAATTTTTGCCAACTCATCTATCTGTTAATCTAGACAAAACAAGACATGCTATGTTCTTACCAGCAAAAGCTAAATATGATTTGATTTTCTCCCAGAACCACATAATAAGGCCTTGTTTAGTTCTAAACCCTCGGGATAAAGGGTAATTCAGGAGGATGAAAAGGATAGAATTACCGGATACGTTTTGTTGTGATTAACAGTTCTACTTTTCGGTTAGTTTTCCGTCTTTCATTTTCCTTTCATAAAAATATGCACGCATGTCTCGACTCCCCTATTGATGCGCATACACGTCCGCAACCAGGCCTGAACACAGCGGAAACACGAGCGCTGCTGCCCCGGTGTCCCCGTCTGAAGGGCTTCAGCTGCCGGCTCCGCGGGCTGCAGTACGCCCGACACAGGGTCTCCGTGGTGGCCGTCTTGGCCGGCCACGCTTACGCTCCCCAGCTGCCTCTTCTGCTACCCACGGCAATTAGCCTAACAGCGGCCATCGTTTTACTTTTAGATAACCCCTCCACCCCCCCCCCCCCCCCCCCCCCCCCCCCCCCCCCCCCCCCCCCCCCCCGCCCCCCACGCACACGCACACACACAGCACACCCGACCCCGACTACCCCAACCCCCGCCCAAAAATGTCCTTGATTAGATTCCCGGAAATCTGGAATCTGGTTTAATAAACATTGTTATTTTGCGGTGGGCAGTAGTTAGCGTGCGCTAGAGTGCTGCTGCTGCGGATATCTAGCCACGCGCACGCCAGGGGATTGTGGGCCGCTGGGTGTTTGGGTGTGTGTGTGTGTGTGTGTGTGTGTGTGTGTGTGTGTGTGTGTGTGTGTGTGTGTGTGTGTGTGTGTGTGTGTGTGTGTGTGTGTGTGTGTGTGTGTGTGTGTGTGTGTGTGTGTGTGTGTGTGAATCGGTATGATGGGATGTGAGTGTACTATTCACTTACTGCCTGTGTCATTATGTGTGAATGTGTGTGTGCGTATTTATGTGTGTGGGTGTGTGTGTCTGTGTGTGTGATTGGATATGCTTGTACCTGTAACACACTCTGCCTGTGTCAATACTTGAAATTTGTGAACATATTATTAATTATGTGAAATTCTGTATGTGTGTGTGTGTGTGTGTGTGTGTGTGTGTGTGTGTGTGTGTGTGTGTGTGTGTGTGTGTGTGTGTGTGTGTGTGTGTGTGAAACACACTACCAGTCTGACGCCTGCACCACAGCTAGCCAGGTTTCTGCTCAATGCCAGGTCCGAGCTGAGTCCAACTCACACAGACACACTATGTCAAATACACAAACACACATGCACATAATCTATTACACACATGCTTTGACATATACACCAAAATACATGATATATGACACATACACACACACGTACATGCACATAATCTATTACACAAACACACACACACACACACACACACACACACACACACACACACACACACACACACACACACACACACACACACACACACACACACACACACACACACACTATGTCATATACACGAACATACATGCACATAATCTGTTACATACACAAACTCTCTCACATATTCCCCCATACAAATACATTCACATCATCCATTACACACACACACACACACACACACACACACACACACACACACACACACACACACACACACACACACTCATATACATCCACATAGATGCACATAATCTATAACTCACACACACACAGACACACAACTATATACACGCACACATACAGATAGTCTCACACACAATCAAACAGGCATATACTTACACTCTCTCCCACCATACCCAAATGCATGCATTCAGACACACAAACACACACACACACACACACCCACACACATTTATAAACACCCTCAAACAGACATATTCTGTCTTGCATACACATCCACACGTATAGATACTGTCACACACTCAGACACACACACACCATAACATAGTCAAACAAACACTGATTCTGT
This sequence comes from Gadus morhua, assembly GCF_902167405.1. Classification (NCBI taxonomy): domain Eukaryota; kingdom Metazoa; phylum Chordata; class Actinopteri; order Gadiformes; family Gadidae; genus Gadus; species Gadus morhua. The sequence continues at coordinate 10,973,273 of NC_044068.1, forward strand.
GTGTGTGTGTGTGTGTTAATCACTTCGCTATGTGGCACCATGGGGACCTCCGTCAGGTTCTCTGACAGCTCCCCAACCCAACCCTCACGGGGCCAAATACGAAAATATGGAGCTCCCCTCCAGGGAAGATAAACACCCGGAGACGGCCCCGCATGCTGTCTGTTCAAGTCCTGAAGCAACACATACGCATTCCACACACACACACGCCTGCGCACACATGCACACGCACACACACACACACACACAGGCCCATGCACAGTAGTTCTCACAATCACACACACACAAGCGCTTTGAGACAATGTCAGCATGCTTACACACACACAGGTAAACTGACACACACAAACAATTACTCTGTTCATTTTACCGTTTCTGTGGATGTATTTAGATACATTTTTGCTGCATTTTTTTATCTGTTTCTGTGTGTCTGTGTGTGGGGGGTGTTCTGGGATGTGTGTGCGGTTGTGTGCATCATGCCTCTGTGGTCGGTGTGGCCTCTTGAGTGGTAGTGTTAGTGGGTTGTGTTTTTTTTACCACATGTGTTAGATTCCCATGTGTCATCCCATGTCATCCCAATCCAACTTTTGTAGCAGTGTCGTTTTGTGTGGCAGGTCTGTTCCAGCAATTCTGTCTTCAAATGAACGTTATACTTTTGACCTTAGTATCGGCATTGTCAATGACACGCCTCAACATGTTTCTGTTTTTGTGTGGCGTCCGTCTCTTAGCTTGCCATTTTTCAACTGTCACCCATTTTTCCCCATTCGGTGACATGACATCTTCCCGCATATTTCTGTGTCTTCTTGCTATTGACATTGGCTCCACCTTGAGCTGGAACCCTTCCCAGCAGAGACGAAGCCAACAGCAGCCATTGCTCATGTGAGGAAAACAAAACAAGCTGTGTTTTCCTCTTCTACAGAGAGTCAGCGACAGGGAACACAAGATGGAGGATACTCTGTCTCTGTGATTCTCCCTCCCTCTGGCTCTCCCTCTCTCTCTCTCTTCTTTCATCACCTATTTATGCGGCCTCCGATACTCCTGTCCTTCCAAACCACAATTCTCTCTCTCTCTCTTTCTCTCTGTCTCTCAATCTCCACTCACTTATACTCTCTCTCTCTCCTATTTTATCTCTCCACACTCGCGTATATTCTCTCTCTCTCTCTCCACACTCACCTTTAGTCTCTCCACCCTGGATGGCTTTGACAGATGGCCAATGCCATCTCTTGATGTTTTCTTCTCGTTTGTTTTTAAACATCAAACCAGAGGCCACAGCTGTTTGCCGGGCTCCAAAACCAGTCGCAGGTGCACGTCAGGAGATACAGTTACCTGACAGCGGCTGCAGATGGCCCGTTTTATAGGTCTAGAAGTGCCTAAAAGGCGAAGAAAGAGGGGGGAATACATCTTTGTTTGAGCAAGTTGCCTTCCTCCCTGGGTGAGCCTTCCGGGAGCCAGATAAAATATAATTTTGTCAAGCTTTTTGTTTTTCGGTGGGTGTCTGCCAAGTCCCTTTGTTTTGTTTTACCTGTTTTCTCTCCGTCTCTCTTTGTCAGGCTCTCTCTCTCTCTCTCTCTCTCTCTCTCTCTCCCCCCCTCTCTACGCCTCTCTCCCTCTCTCTACTGGTTGGTTTAGTATTAACGTCCTGCGAATTCAACAAGGGGATGCGCTAGCGCTTGCGTAATTTGTAATTGTTTGTACAAAGTTATGTAAAACCCGACGAGGTCTATCTGGGATATTAATGAACTTCGATGATTTATTTATCTTTTTTTTGTTTATAGCGTTTGGTCCCAGTGAAGCAGCGGGAGAGAGAGAGAGAGAGAGAGAGAGAGAGAGAGAGAGAGAGAGAGAGAGAGAGAGAGAGAGAGAGAGAGAGAGAGAGAGAGAGAGAGAGAGAGAGAGAGAGAGAGAGAGAGAGAGAGAGAGAGAGAGAGAGAGAGAGAGAGAGAGAGATGTTTGCTCTGGTGGATGGATTAACATTTTTAAATATGTACATGCTAAACTAAAAAGCATTTCCCGTTCAGACGATGGGCTCGTCCCGCGGAGCCACTCCCGACTACAGCGCTGCGTTGTTCTTCTTGAGAGAGGAGCGACGCAGGCGATGCAACATGCTCCCAAACACTCGGAAAAACCCAGCAAAACATTGTTGCCGTCTACTTATGGCGATGGAGGCGCTGTGCAGGCGCTTGAAGACCGTATTGATTTAAGGAGTTCATTGAGTATACATATATAAATAAATGATGGATGAGAAATAAAATATTTATATTTTAAATGTAAAAAGAAAACAGGCATTCTAGCAAAGAAAGTGGTCCGTTAACAGCAATTTATTCACATGGAAAATTACGTAGCTTATTTATTAAATATCTCTATATATCGAAGTCCTGTCCTGGCTTGGTGTTTATTATTTTACCGTAGCGGGTCATGATACCGCATGATGGACCACATGAACCATCTGGAGGTTTCCAGAGACATGAGCACAGATAAACAGATAGGATAACGTAACGTCAAGCACTCTGCCCAAATACACACAATCACCTCTTCTCTGGCACCAAAGTGGCTTGAAAATGAATCAAAAATAAATAGTCAGAACGAGACTGATAACGACACGGGATTTCAATCTCGGAATTTGTGTGTGTGTGTTATAAGAAAATCACTGTGCGTGGGTGTGCTGTCAGTCTCAACCCTGTTGAAAGACAGACTCCAGGGTCCATGGACGTATGGGATAGGACAGAAAGATAACTATATCCATACAGAGGAGAAAAAAAACACACAGTCAATTTAGGCTGAGGGTGAAAAATATATATATTCGCCTGAATAAAAAGAAAAACAAAAAGGTAACTGACATATCTGGCTCCGTTTTCTCCTTATCGCCCTGAGCACGGGGCAGTCACACCATACAGAATCCACCCCCGCTTTTCCCCCAGCGTAGAGAGCTGTACAGCATAATGTCATCTGGCAGGTTGTATGTAACAAGCCGTCGGACACATTGCGTCGAGCAACGAACAACGCACGTTCAGGAAATACTTACCGACCGGCTCCAGCAGACCAGGGACCAGAGGGAGGGAGGGAGAGAGGGAGAGAGAGAGAGAGAGAGAGAGAGAGAGAGAGAGAGAGAGAGAGAGAGAGAGAGAGAGAGGGAGAGGGCTCTGGGGATGCAGTGAGCACTGAGCGCTCATTGATGTCTGATGGAGCTCGATCAGGACTAGCTAGCCAGACCTGACCCGAAGACATGACACCCACCCTCTGGGGGGGAGGGGGGGGGGTCAAGCAGGTTCGGACCTATAGGATGTTGTTTCTCGACCGCCCCCCTGACAGTGAGCATCGCCGCGGCTGCCAGGAACACTGCTCCGGGTTGACCTCCGACCCCTGGCCCCGCTCTCTTGTGTGACAAGACCGCCGGCTCACATGCCAAGGAAACAAGGGCCCCCGGACGACCTCTGCAGGCGGGCTGGGCTTCAGCCAGGCCAGACCTTGGGATGAGATATGTGCGTGTGTGTGTGTGTGTGTGTGTGTGTGTGTGTGTGTGTGTGTGTGTGTGTGTGTGTCTGTGTGTGTGTGTGTATTTGCGATGGGAGGGCTGTGAATGAAGTGTGTGTTTGTTTTTGCTTTGTGTTAATGTGTTGTATCTATGTTTTATGTGTCTGCCTACGGCTCTGTGTGTATAGAATATATTTGTTTACTTTGTGTGTGGGTGTGGGTGTGTTTGTGTGTGTGTGTGTGTGTGTGTGTGTGTGTGTGTGTGTGTGTGTGTGTGTGTGTGTGTGTGTGTGTGTGTGTGTGTGTGTGTGTGTGTGTGTGTGTGTGTGTGTGTGTGTTCATGTTTTATTTCAGTATTTACACATAAGTAAGTAATTATTTCTCTATTCCTGGATGTGTGTGATTAATTTGAAGGAAAAAAAAGAAAAAATGTGTGTGGGCATGTGTGTATGTGTGTGTGTACATGTGCGATAAAACAAACACGGGTGTGTTTGTGAGTGTCCTCATGGGGACAGTATTTGTGGCAATTGTATCTTTGTCCCTTTGTATTGCTCCCTGTGTACACCCACTACTTCCCCGGGCTACCAGTCTTAATTACAACCAGTTTGGGTCCAATCGGAAATGTGAGCTCAGGAAGCAATACGCAGCCAAGCACATTTGTCCCCTGGCCTGATGGTAATTTTGTCCTCTTTAACTAAAATACCTCATATTTTTTAACCGAACAATTACCTAATTACCAGAGTAGACACTTCTTCTAGACGGCTGGGAAAATACTTCAAAGCTGCATCAGGAGATGTAGCTAGCTGCCTAGCTCGTGACCCACGCTATTCTGTGTGCTGGCAATTAGGCTACGACTCAGGTGAAATGTAGTGGTTTCAGGTATTTCATTATCTATTTTGTTCCATGTTATCATACTTTATTCACTGCTTTTACAGATATTTTTACCATTAATTAACTATGCAAACATTGGCATAAGCTTCTGAACCCCAGCAGTCACCATTGTCCATTATTGGATATATGGTCTGTAGGCCTACAGTATATAGCAGTAATTACTCTACTACCCTTAAATTCAATATATTTCATGTCAACTAGTCGGCCAGATGCTGACATTTACAGAGTCAGACACTTTGAATGGCTGCTTAGTAGCACTGACACGCTAGCGTCTCAGAGACAACGCCAGCCCCACTGACAACGTGAGCCAAATGACAGGGGTGTCACTCCAGCACGCTCGCCATGCATGGCGAGGGCGTTCTGGAGCCTTTTCAGACCACTGAAACCACAACAGGCACTCTTGTTCCCCTACTTATTCCTTGCCTTCTTCTTCCTCTGCTTCAAGCATTCAGCCAAACAACCGCTGGCTGACAAGCTCCCCCGCTTCTAGCAATTAGCTAGTGCATTAGCATATGCGCGAGCAAATCCTAATTCCTGTTGTCATCGTTCAACTGTCACACTGAATTAGCGTGGCCAGCCGTCAGAGACATCTCCGTTTCCCCCTCTCGGTCGCTCTCTTTCTCTGGGTTCTTTATTGAATTGTTGGCGAAAGAGAAAGGGAAAATGGCGACAGACGTAAATAACATTGTCATTGTGATGTTATTGTCCCTGACAGGAAGCCGTTTCACTGCAGTATTTTATTAAAATCGTCGGCGCACGTGCAAAAGCTGCAGAGCTTGTTTCCGTTGTGTTTATCAGGAGATGCATTGCATTTGGCATTTCCTGTTTGTTCAGCGTTATAAATGATAAATATTTAGGGCTAAATATTAGTGTTTTGAATGCTTCTCAAGGTTTTCTGCAACCATGTTTGGATCTTAGCCTTGAAGGGGAATATTACTATTTAAATAGCGCTTGAGATAGAACGATGTCTTTGGTTAGTGGCAAGAGAGGTATGAGAGATCTTCTAAAATGTACTGATATTTCTTAAATGTTTGTCAATATTTAATGAAAGCTAAACGTTCCAAACTTTTTTACAATGTGTTGCAAGGTTGTAATTTGTCACCATTGATTGGTAAAGAACTGTTGCAGACTTGTTGACCAGTCTACATCAATATTTTCATTTTGAGTTAACGTTTATGTCTACAATGTTCACAGCCCAAGGCTTAATTACACCCAGGTGGAGCACAACTTGCTAAAGCAGTATCGCAACTAATGTAAAGAGGTGTGGAAGTAATGCATTTGATTCATAAGTGCCACGGCTTTGACTAACTGTGCTGTCCAAGTAATAAGTCACGCAAAAAAAAGGTGACGTTATTCTTGTCACAGGGGTGTTAAAGATATAATGCTCTTAAGACTTATGCGTTATTTGAAAAGGTCAAAGAGAGTCTCTTTCTCTCTGAGAAAGAACATAACAATTTGATTCCATTTTTATTGAAAGTATCTTTCATGTTATATATATATAAAGATAATACGAATATATGATGATAATAATAATAATATTAATATACAAAGTATTATTAATATTAATACAAATCTGAGAGATGAGATTCGAGAGAGAATTATTTATATTGTCTCAGTGGGTAGTTATAAATATATAAAAAAACTTTAGTTTTATAATCAGATGCAAAACTCTGAAGCAGCAGCAGGACTTGAAGTGGATTCCAGTCAACACATGGCCTTTTCCTCATGCCTCTTCATTGGAAACTCTTCATTCTTCTGGTGAACTAAAAGCCACACACACACGCACACACATAGATGGTCGTGCACAATGCGTCCCGGCACTCTGACAGCATTTATTCATGGTTGGAGACATCTTCTCAGAGAAGTGGCAGGCGCCCCACAGACGAGGCCACAGACGAAGCCCGACAGAAGAGTCAGTACCGTCTGGAGTGATTGCTAATTTTTCTCCATTATTCAAAGCGAGACTTGGCACGCGACAAGCCTCTGTGTTTTTATCCCTCACAAGTGTGATCTCACGTTCGGATCCGCCCGTCAAACGTCAGGGAAAAAAAGCAAACACAGATGAGAGAGGTGACATTTCATATTTTTTCCATCCTGCCTCCTGTCTCCCGTTCTTAGATTATCCGGCGTTCCTTCCTTATTTAACATGTTTGACGTGTGTAAAGATCGTCAGCTCACTTCCTTTGGGTTAAATCAACCTGCCTCGGTACAAGATTAGCACTGTTTGACTGATTTCCTCAGCAAGCAGGACCATCATGCCATTCCCCCTCACATCACAGACAACTGCGCAGAACAATCTTTTATTTTAATGGTGTTATAGTTGGCACTGAACACAGAGAGAGACACAGGCACTAATGAAGACAGGAAGAAGAGAAAACATTCACTAGCTGTGCAGACAATTTTCCCCACCCCGAAAAAATAGGTTTTCTTTTGCCGTTTTCTCGCCCCCTCTCTCACAGTTTGAGATTGTAGACTCTGCAATAATAAACAGATAAATCTGTATCCGAGGGTTGGTTCTTTTGTCTGTCGAACTCTGTGTCACCTTACAGTCGTAAATCAGCAGGAGGGAATCCTCCTCGGTCAAGGGCAGGCCTGGACCGGTTGGTGGGACAGGGCGGGTCATTGGGGCGGGGGGTGTTTGTTGAATGTCACGTTAGCTAGAATGTTCCGTATCCCACCGACCAGTGTTTGTTTCCCCAACGACATACCAGCCTTTTCCCCCCTTTAACGATCGAATGCTTGTGCAAATATGTGCGCCACACGCCTTCGGAAAAAGACCTGAGAGGTGCTTAATTTTCTTGGCTTGGTAAGGCGGGACCTAAACTTGTTTTCAAAGAGTTTCCACGAGACGCTGCGCGTTTCTCCCGCTAGCCCTCGCCGTACCATCTTGAGCAAATTTGACCGACCTTGCCGTTTGTTTGAACACGGAGGCTATTTTGTTTTTTATTCAGTGCTCATTAGGCGACATAATTGGCGCCTTAATGTGCAGGTGGTAACGTCTGTACAGTGATTGTCGAATCTAATCCATGCCTTGCGGTAGCCACAGCAGAGATTTCTTCAGCAGTTAAAGTTGAAGTTCGTCGTGTGTTTTTGGTCCTGTCGCCAGGCCTGCTACAGGTCCCTGTGGCCACTCTGTGCTCTCTAAGAGCCAAGCCTGTCCTCATTCAAAAGAGGACCAACGTAATGATGCTGCTCTTTCCATGGACTCAAACAAGTCATTGATGTAGCAGTGCTGTGTGCGCGCTTTATATGTGTGTGTGTGTGTGTGTGTGTGTGTGTGTGTGTGTGTGTGTGTGTGTGTGTGTGTACGTGTGTGTTTCTAGTGTGCATGTGTGACAATCTTTTTCCAAATGGTTGAAATGACAATTTAATTTATTTTGATTATTAAACATTTCTAAAGAATTGGACAAGCGGGAAAGTCAGAAATGCAGCCAATGATGGAAAAACTAAAAGCAAGGGTTTTTAAAACAGCATCCATCCGTAATTGCTTAGTTACTGATTGTCAATTAATTGCTGCTTCATGTTTAGGTAACACTATAAAAGTAATACTGTATCGTAAAGAGGTACGTTAAATAGTAGGATTTAAGAAAAGTTATAGGTTATTTGTACTGTGGGAACGTGTGTGTGTGTGTGTGTGTGTGTGTGTGTGTGTGTGTGTGTGTGTGTGTGTGTGTGTGTGTGTGTTTGATTGTGTGTGTTTGTATAAAGAGGATTTTACTTCCCTGTAAGTACTTCTGTGTTTCCGTTAACTCTGACTATAATAAATCAAATACATTTGCTTGCGTGTTTTTGTTTGTGTGTTCATGTGTGTGTGTGCTTGAGTGTGGGTATTTGTATTCTAAATACGCGTGAGTTTGTGCATGTGTGTTTGTATATGTGCATCTGTAGGTTGGTTTGTGTATGTTTCTGAGTGTGTTTATGTCAGTGTGCAAATTGTGTGTATGCGTATTTGGGCAAATGTTGTGTGTGTATGTGTGTCTATGTGTCTGTGTGTGTTCATGCATGACTGTATCTGTGTGTCTGTGTGTTGTTGTGTCTGTGTCTGTGTTTGCACGAGTTTATGATTATAGTTGCACTTAAATTTTTATGTGTGTGTGTGTGAATGATAATCGCTGTGTGATGTTGATGTGTGTGTGTATGTGTGCGTGTGTGTTTGCATAATAACAGCTGTGTCCTGGTGTTTATGTGTGTGTGTCGCTGTCGCCTGTTGCATCCTCCAGTACGTCTGGTGGGTTACTGCTCCCGTTAGAAACAATGCTGGACGTCGCCGCGGCAACGCTTCATCCCATCCAGGCCTAAGCGGTCAGTGTTTATGAGAGGCAGGGCACAGATTCTGGGCCTCGGGCACACTCCCAACAAACGACCAAAACCACAAACCCAATCATTGACAGAGAAAAAAAGAGAAGGAGGAACCCGGGCTGGCAGGAAATACACGATGTTCAGTGCAATTGAAGACTCTCCTGCTCTTAGTTGTACTGTAGACGAGCCATGCATGGTGCGCTACTTTTCCTTCCCAATAGAAAATTATATAATAGAATAGAAGAATTTATATAGAATTTTCTTGTATGCCTTGTTAATGTTTCTACACTAAAAGTCTAGCTTTTTGTTTATCTATATTAAAGTGGTCTTGGACAATTTTATAATTTATACAGACTGATTATGCCTAGCATGTCCTTATATAAGACAGATTTTCAAGTTTCTAGAATAGAACTGAGTGACCATGACCGTGGAGATGGTGTAAGGTCGGGGAAAAAAATGTGTTTGAGGCCTTTCATCTTTGTACTTTGGTGTCAGCCACCATCAAAGTAGAAGCATCATGTTTTTCATCAAAGCAGGTTTCTTTTCCCAGTCGCTTTGGCACCACTCCATCGGATCCACTCTCACGAACAAAAGGCCAAAGTTCATCAAAACATCTCGTTCATCAAGTAAATCAAGTTCATCTAAAAATGTGATACATCTCGCCTATCAAACTAGTTTTTGTTACGATGCGCGTCCCTTCCATAGCCCATCATTTGAACCATTCAGCACATCAGTCACATGCCAGACACTGACCTTGTCTTGGATGTCTCAGGGTCACACGACCACCAGGGAGCCTGATTGGAAGAACAAGCCGGAAGAAAAAAAATGGCTCTCAGAGAATCGTTTTTTCCGAGGGCCCTTTTTTTCCCCAAGCAGACGATTTACTGTGTCAACACAAGTTCAGACAACACCTATGGGACCCCAGGGCTGTCTGTCGAATGGCTCGTCATGTTGTCCCGCTCCGAGTGGTTTACAAACAACAGACAACAAAAGGAGTTATTTATTATTAAGGCTGCCACGGTGGATCTGTTCCTTCCCCCTCTCCCTCCATGTACACTGTTATGAATCAAAGACTTGAGTCTGGAGATTGCTTCGAAACACATGGGATACACTTGTTTGCAGGAGAGTTGTAGACTAGTGACTAGGGTGTTTGGCTCCAAAAAGCTACTGGGGTTGATCCCCACAGGTACGTGGCCTCACCTGTGTCAAGATGCCCTGCGGCGCTGACTTGCTTTGACGTGAAATGATTAGGCTCTCTGGAAGTCACGTTGGATAAAAGCATGTGATCGAGTCACTAAAGAGTAAACAGTGACCTGACCTTGAGCAGGCCCGGCACTCAAGGTTCAAGTGGCAGCTGGCTACTGGTGTGTGTTTGTGTGTATCTGTGTCTTTTTCTGTATGTTAGACTGTGTGTGTGTGTCTGTGTGTGTGTGTTAGTCTATGTGTGTGTGTTTGTGTGTGTGTCTGTGTGTTTGTTTGTGTGTGTGTTAGTGTGTGTTCGCGTAAAGACCCAGCTTGTCGAAATCTGAGTAGGGGCTGGAGTGGAATTTGATTGGGGACCAAATCCCATCTGCGACGTGCATGAATTATGGAGCAGGAGAGTAGCGAGGAAGACGTGCACAGAGACTAATCACGCAACTGATTGGATGAGGAGGCGGGGGAGTCGGTGAGAGGTTATTAGTGTGTGTGTGTGTGTGTGTGTGTGTGTGTATGTGTGTGTGTGTGTGTGTGTGTGTGTGTGTGTGTGTGTGTGTGTGTGCCTGTGTGTGTGTGTGTGTGTGTGCGTGTGTGCGTGTGTGCGTGTGTGCGTGTGTGCGTGTGTGCGTGTGTGTGTGTGTGTGTGAGAGCATCTCCATGATGTTCCGGCACGTTTGAACCTATAATTGCTCGGAAAACCACTGGGCCTTCCATGCACCTGCACATCTGCATTCCCAATAGAATAAAAAACAGGCACACACACACACATGCCACTCACTTCTGTGCATTTGCACATCCACAATCATTGTACAGCCATAAAAAACAGACACACACCCACACACACACCCTAACACATCTGTACTCACAGGCAGATTCAACTCACTTGGCATAGGCCATGCACGCCCAGTCTCCATGCACAACCAGTCTCAGTGCACAACCAGCCTCCGTGCATGCCCAGCCTCCGTGCACGACCAGCCTCCATGCACGCCCAGCCTCCGTGCACGCCCAGCTGGCTGGCGTCGCAGTAGTGGCTCCAATAGGCTGCCGACAGCACAGGAAACAGAATTAGTCAAATGAGCGTCTGAGCTGATGAGGAACAACACACACAGACCCCATTCCCAGACATCTGCCCTGCAAACCAGAACCAGCCCCTTGGTCCCTGGGAACCAACCCAGGCCTAGGGTTGACACTAAGGTTTCAAAAGCACTTGCCCATCGGGCAAGTACAGGTCAGGTTCAACTTGCCCGAATGTAATGTTCACTTGCCCAAATTATAATCAGAATCGTGAACCTCTTTTTGCCAGGCACCCGGCCTGGTTTTGGGGGGGCTCAGAAAAATCATCCTAGCTCAGACTGAAGCTGAATGTTAGCTTCCACACAGGTTGTGTTTAAAAAATAACAAACCTCTCTTTGTTTACTTATTTATCGAGTGGTCACATCGTGCCATGAAGTGATTTCAGTCCACCGTTGCAACCTATTAAAGCTATCGCCAAGATATGTGTAGACCTGCATGATTTCATGCAAATGTACTTAACTAAATGTCAGAGGTAGTAGCAAAGATATGTCTTTTTTAACTTTCAAGTTTCTTGTAGCTCTGACTGAATAATCACAATCGCGTTTCTAGTAGTGTTGTCAGTCACGACACTGGATTTTCTAACTTAGACACTATACCTGGAAAAATATCGATATTCTATACCATTTTCGATATCAGGGGAAAAGTTTTTTTCAGGAAAGAACATACCCAAAGTAAATAGAGTATATCTCCACAACTGCAAGGGCGATAATGTCATCTTTGTGCCAAAAGCAAGATTGTTGTGCAAGTGAAATATTCAATGGGGATAATACTTGGTTAAAGTGAATAAAGCCATGGAACACAGCATAAGTGGAAGATAACATTTCCACCTGAAATAATTATCAGTTGGGAGCGCTGTCTTACTATGAGACACAAATAAAGGTAGATATCTTACAATTTTGACACTTGACACCTCTATTTAAAGTTCAGGGCAAATATGATCGAATGCACCAATACAAGCCAAACACTCGCAAATAAATATATGGCAACTAGATTGCGCTGAAGAATATGTTTTCTGATTGAAGGCAATTTACCTATTTCCTAAGAAACCTTCTCTTATTCATTGATTGCAAAGACCATGTTTATTTGCAAAATTTGGCCCAGACACTGGATAAACTGTTTATGGTGGTTTTATTCGATCAGAATCAACTTTGTGGACAAAAATCACAAAGGTAATACTTCATTTTTGGTTGTTAAAAGAAAAGGGGACGTTTCAAGTTGTTATTTGCGATTTTTAGTACGGAATGATATGGTTTGGACTGTTGGAATAAGTGGATGCTCAGCTTTCATGTAATATATACTGTATTTTCCGCACTATAAGGCGCACCAGAGTATAAGCCGCAGCAGATAAATTGAATTATGTGTACATATATAAGCCGCACTGGACTATAAACCGCAGGTGTTTTAATGTTTAATTACCATTACCCCCTATGTTTTATTCTATACATTTCGACAGTGTTACCCCTTATGGGTTTTTCATGACGACAGATAAAAAACGATGCCAGTGTTACCCTTTACGATTCATTTGATAAAAACGACAGTGTTACCCCTTATTTTTTTTTTGCCATGATGACTGATGAAAATATTTTATTTGACAAGGACAATTTTTTTCTTTTTTTTAAATTTAAAATTTTAATTGACAAAGACAACAGTGTTACCCCTTATGTTTTTTTTCATGACGGACAATAAAAAACAACAGTGTTACCCCTTATGTTCTTTTTCATGACGACCAATAAAAAACAACAGTGTTACCCCTTATGTTTTTATTCAAGACGACCAATGAAAAAACGACAGTGTTACCCATTATGTTTTTTTTAATGACGACCAATAAAAAACAACAGTGTTACCCCTAATGATTTTTTTCATGACGACCAATAAAAAACAACAGTGTTACCCCTTATGTTTTTTTTCATGACGACCAATAAAAAACAACAGTGTTACCCCTTATGTTTTTATTCAAGACGACCAATGAAAAAACAACAGCGTTACCCATTATGTTTTTTTTAATGACGACCAATAAAAAACAACAGTATTACCCCTTATGTTTTTTTTAATGACGACCAATAAAAAACAACAGTGTTACCCCTTATGTTTTTTTTCATGACGACCAATAAAAAACAACAGTGTTACCCCTTATGTTTTTATTCAAGACGACCAATGAAAAAACAACAGTGTTACCCATTATGTTTTTTTTAATGACGACCAATAAAAAACAACAGTGTTACCCCTTATGTTTTTTTTCATGACGACCAATGAAAAAACAACAGTGTTACCCCTTATGTTTTTTTTCATGACGACCAATAAAAAAAAAGTTTCATTTGATAAAAACGACAGTGTTACCCCCTATGTTTTAATTGATAAATATCGACCGTGTTTCCCCTTACGTTTTTTTTCATGACGACCAATAAAAAACAACAGTGTTACCCCTTATGTTTTTTTTCATGACGACCAATGAAAAAACAACAGTGTTACCCCTTATGTTTTTTTTCATGACGACCAATAAAAAAATAAGTTTCATTTGATAAAAACGACAGTGTTACCCCCTATGTTTTAATTGATAAATATCGACTGTGTTACCCCTTATGTTTTTTTTCATGATGACCAATAAAAAACAACAGTGGTACCCCTTATGTTTTTTTTCATGACGACCAATAAAAAACGACAGTGTCACCCCCTATGTTTTAATTGATAAATATCGACAGTGTTACCCCTCATGTTTCATTTGATAAAAACGACAGTGTTACCCCTTGTGTTATTTTTCATGACGACCAAAGAAAAACAACAGTGTCACCCCCTATGTTTTAATTGATAAATATCGACAGTGTTACCCCTTATGTTTCATTTGATAAAAACGACAGTGTTATCCCTTATGTTTTTCTGCCATGATGACTGATGAAAATATTTTATTTGACAAGGACAATTTTTTTAAATATGTTACCCCTTATATTTTAATTGACAAAAACAACAGTGGTACCCCTTATGTTTTTTTTCATGACGACCAATAAAAAACAACAGTGTTACCCTTTATGTTTTTATTCATGACGAGCAATGAAAAAACAACAGTGTTACCCCTTATGTTTTTTGTGATGACGACCAATAAAAAACAACAGTGTTACCCCTTATGTTTTTTTTCATGACGACCAAAGAAAAACGACAGTGTCACCCCCCATGTTTCATTTGATAAAAACGACAGTGCTATGTTTTAATTGATAAATATCGACTGTGTTACCCCTTATGTTTTTTTTCATGATGACCAATAAAAAACAACAGTGGTACCCCTTATGTTTTTTTTCATGACGACCAATAAAAAACGACAGTGTCACCCCTCATGTTTCATTTGATAAAAACGACAGTGTTACCCCTCATGTTTCATTTGATAAAAACGACAGTGTTACCCCTTGTGTTCTTTTTCATGACGACCAAAAAAACAACAACAGTGTCACCCCCTATGTTTTAATTGATAAATGTCGACAGTGTTACCCCTTATGTTTTTTGTCATGACGACCAATAAAAAACAACAGTGTTACCCCTTATGTTTTTTTTCATGACGACCAAAGAAAAATGACAGTGTCACCCCTCATGTTTCATTTGATAAAAACGACAGTGCTATTTTTTAATTGATAAATATCGACTGTGTTACCCCTTATGTTTTTTTTCATGATGACCAATAAAAAACAACAGTGGTACCCCTTATGTTTTTTTTCATGGCAACCAATTATAAACGACAGTGTTATCCCTTATGTTTTTTTTAATGACGACCAATAGAAAAAAATAAAAACATAAGGGGTAACACTGTTGTTTTTTATTGGTCGTAATGAAAAAAAAAACATAAGGGGTAACACTGTTGTTTTTTTCATGACGACCAATAAAAAACAACAGTGTTACCCCTTATGTTTTTTTTCATGACGACCAATAAAAAACAACAGTGTTACCCCTTATGTTTTTTGTGATGACGACCAATAAAAAACAACAGTGTTACCCCTTATGTTTTTTTTCATGACGACCAAAGAAAAACGACAGTGTCACCCCTCATGTTTCATTTGATAAAAACGACAGTGCTATTTTTTAATTGATAAATATCGACTGTGTTACCCCTTATGTTTTTTTTCATGGCGACCAATTATAAACGACAGTGTTATCCCTTGTGTTTTTTTTAATGACGACCAATATAAAAAAAAAAAAACATAAGGGGTAACACTGTTGTTTTTTATTGGTCGTCATGAAAAAAAACGACAGTGTTACCCCCTATGTTTTAATTGATAAATATCGACTGTGTTACCCCTTATGTTTTAATTGATAAATATCGACTGTGTTACCCCTTATGTTTTTTTTCATCATGACCAATAAAAAACGACAGTGTTACCCCTTATATTTTATTTGACAAAGAACACAGTGTTACCCTTTATGTTTTTTTTCACGACGACCAATAAAAAACAACAGTGGTACCCCTTATGTTTTTTTTCATGACGACCAATAAAAAACAACAGTGTCACCCCTCATGTTTCATTTGATAAAAACGACAGTGTTACCCCCTATGTTTTAATTGATAAATATCTACAGTGTTACCCCTTATGTTTTTTTCATGACGACCGATAAAAAACGACAGCGTTACCCCTTATGTTTCATTTGATAAAAACGACAGTGTTACCCCTCATGTTTCATTTGATAAAAACGACAGTGTTACCCCTTGTGTTTTTTTTCATGACGTCCGATAAAAAACGACAGAGTTACCCCTCATGTTTTTTCCATGTTGACCAATAAATAAAAACAGCTCCACCCCTGTCAACGTTTTTGCGTGGATCCGAACGTAAGCAGTTTAGAGTGTCAACCTCCGAACTTAACAATGCACCATCGAGACACCTGATAAAACATTCACAAAGGTTATACTTCACTTTATAATTCACATGAAATAGAGATTAGAGTCTTCCAACAGATGACATCAACCGGACTTGAATCCCGGTCTCCAGGGGGTTAGCTCACAGCTCTCTCCACTTCCCACTGAGATTTATTTTTTAAATATGTCTGAGGTTATATATGACAATACCCCTTATATTTTATTTGACAAAGACAACAGTGTTACCCTTAATGTTTTTTTTCATGACGACCAATAAAAAACAACAGTGGTACCCATTATGTTTTTTTTCATGACGACCAATAAAAAACAACAGTGTTATCCCTTATGTTTTTTTTAATGACGACCAATAAAAAACAACAGTGTTACCCCATATGTTTTTTTTAATGACGACCAATAAAAAACAACAGTGTTACCCCTTATGTTTTTTTTTTCATGACGACCAATAAAAAACAACAGTGTTACCCCTTATGTTTTTTTTTTCATGACGACCAATAAAAAACAACAGTGGTACCCATTATGTTTTTTTTCATGACGACCAATAAAAAACAACAGTGTTATCCCTTATGTTTTTTTTCATGACGACCAATAAAAAACAACAGTGTTACCCCTTATGTTTTTTTTCATGACGACCAATAAAAAACAACAGCGTTACCCCTTATGTTTTTTTTCATGACGACCAATAAAAAACAAGAGTGTTACCCCTTATGTTTTTTTTTCATGATGACCAATAAAAACCGACAGTGTTACCCCTTATATTTTATTTGACAAAGAACACAGTGGTACCCCTTATGTTTTTTTTCATGACGACCAATAAAAAACAAGAGTGTCACCCCTCATGTTTCATTTGATATGAACGACAGTGTTACCCCGTATGTTTTAATTGATAAATATCTACAGTGATACCCCTTATGTTTTTTTCATGACGACCGATAAAAAATGACAGTGTTACCCCTTATGTTTCATTTGATAAAAACGACAGTGTTACCCCTCATGTTTCATTTGATAAAAACGACAGTGTTACCCCTTGTGTTTTTTTTCATGACGGCCAATTATAAACGACAGTGTTATCCCTTATGTTTTTTTTAATGACGACCAATATAAAAAAAAAAAAACATAAGGGGTAACACTGTTGTTTTTTATTGGTCGTCATGAAAAAAAACGACAGTGTTACCCCCTATGTTTTAATTGATAAATATCGACTGTGTTACCCCTTATGTTTTTTTTCATGGCGACCAATTATAAACGACAGTGTTATCTCTTATGTTTTTTTTAATGACGACCAATATAAAAAAAAAAAAACATAAGGGGTAACACTGTTGTTTTTTATTGGTCGTCATGAAAAAAAACGACAGTGTTACCCCCTATGTTTTAATTGATAAATATCGACTGTGTTACCCCTTATGTTTTAATTGATAAATATCGACTGTGTTACCCCTTATGTTTTTTTTCATGATGACCAATAAAAAACGACAGTGTTACCCCTTATATTTTATTTGACAAAGAACACAGTGTTACCCTTTATGTTTTTTTTCACGACGACCAATAAAAAACAACAGTGGTACCCCTTATGTTTTTTTTCATGACGACCAATAAAAAACAACAGTGTCACCCCTCATGTTTCATTTGATAAAAACGACAGTGTTACCCCCTATGTTTTAATTGAGAAATATCTACAGTGTTACCCCTTATGTTTTTTTCATGACGACCGATAAAAAACGACATTGTTACCCCTTGTGGTTTTTTTCATGACGGCCGATAAAAAACGACAGAGTTACCCCTCATGTTTTTTCCATGTTGACCAATCAATAAAGACAGTGCCACCCCTGTCGACGTTTTTGCGGGGATCCGAACATGAGCTGAGTGTTATCCTCCGAGTGTTAACCTCCGAACTTAACAATGCACCATCGAGACACCAGATAAAATCTTCATAAAGGTTATACTTGACTTTATAATTCACATGAAATAGCGATAAGAGTCTTCAAACAGAAGACATCAACCGGACTTGAACCCCGGTCTCCAGGGGGTTAGCTCACAGCTCTCTCCACTTCCCACTGAGATTTATATTTTAATTATGTCTGAGGTTATATATGACAATACCCCTTATATTTTATTTGACAAAAGACAACAGTGTTACCCTTAATGTTTTTTTTCATGACGACCAATAAAAAACAACAGTGGTACCCATTATGTTTTTTTTCATGACGACCAATAAAAAACAACAGTGTTATCCCTTATGTTTTTTTTAATGACGACCAATAAAAAACAACAGTGTTACCCCTTATGTTTTTTTTCATGACGACCAATAAAAAACGACAGTGTTACCCCTCATATTTTATTTGACAAAGAACACAGTGTTACCCTTTATGTTTTTTTTCATGACGACCAATAAAAAACAACAGTGGTACCCCTTATGTTTTTTTTCATGACGACCAATAAAAAACAACAGTGTCACCCCTCATGTTTTATTTGATAAAAACGACAGTGTTACCCCCTATGTTTTAATTGATAAATATCTACAGTGTTACCCCTTATGTTTTTTTCATGACGACCGATAAAAAACGACAGTGTTACCCCGTATGTTTCATTTGATAAAAACGACAATGTTACCCCTCATGTTTCATTTGATAAAAACGACAGTGTTACCCCTTGTGTTTTTTTTCATGACGGCCGATAAAAAACGACAGAGTTACCCCTCATGTTTTTTCCATGTTGACCAATAAATAAAAACAGCGCCACCCCTGTCAACATTTTTGCGTGGATCCGAACATAAGCAGTTTAGAGTGTCAACCTCCGAACTTAACAATGCACCATCGAGACACCTGATAAAAGCTTCACAAAGGTTATACTTGACTTTATAATTCACATGAAATAGAGATTAGAGTCTTCCAACAGATGACATCAACCGGACTTGAACCCCGGTCTCCAGGGGGTTAGCTCACAGCTCTCTCCACTTCCCACTGAGATTTATTTTTTAAGTATGTCTGAGGTTATATATGACAATACCCCTTATATATTATTTGACAAAGACAACAGTGTTACCCTTAATGTTTTTTTTCATGACGACCAATAAAAAACAACACTGGTACCCATTATGTTTTTTTTCATGATGACCAATAAAAAACAACAGTGTTATCCCTTATGTTTTCTTTAATGACGACCAATAAAAAACAACAGTGTTACCCCTTATGTTTTTTTTAATGACGACCAATAAAAAACAACAGTGTTACCCCTTATGTTTTTTTTTTCATGACGACCAATAAAAAACAACAGTGTTACCCCTTATGTTTTTTTTTTCATGACGACCAATAAAAAACAACTGTGTTACCCCTTATGTTTTTTTTCATGACGACAAATAAAAAACAACAGTGTTACCCCTTATGTTTTTTTTAATGACGACCAATAAAAAACAACAGTGTTACCCCTTATGTTTTTTTTTTCATGACGACCAATAAAAAACCACAGTGTTACCCCTTATGTTTATTTTCATGACGACCAATAAAAAACAACAGTGTTACCCCTTATGTTTTTTTTCATGACGACCAATAAAAAACAACAGCGTTACCCCTTATGTTTTTTTTCATGATGACCAATAAAAAACGACAGTGTTACCCCTTATATTTTATTTGACAAAGAACACAGTGTTACCCTTTATGTTTTTTTTCATGACGACCAATAAAAAACAACAGTGGTACCCCTTATGTTCTTTTTCAGGACGACCAATGAAAAACAACAGTGTCACCCCTCATGTTTCATTTGATAAAAACGACAGTGTTACCCCCTATGTTTTAATTGATAAATATCTACAGTGTCACCCCTCATGTTTCATTTGATAAAAACGACAGTGTTACCCCCTATGTTTTAATTGATAAATATCTACAGTGTTACCCCTTATGTTTTTTTCATGACGACCGATAAAAAACGACAGTGTTACCCCTTATGTTTCATTTGATAAAAACGACAGTGTTTTTTTTTAATTGATAAATATCGACTGTGTTACCCCTTATGTTTTTTTTCATGATGACCAATAAAAAACGACAGTGTTACCCCTTATATTTTATTTGACAAAGAACACAGTGTTACCCTTTATGTTTTTTTTCATGACGACCAATAAAAAACAACAGTGTCACCCCTCATGTTTCATTTGATAAAAACGACAGTGTTACCCCCTATGTTTTAATTGAGAAATATCTACAGTGTAACCCCTTATGTTTTTTTCATGACGACCGATAAAAAACGACAGTGTAACCCCTTATGTTTCATTTGATAAAAACGACAGTGTTACCCCTCATGTTTCATTTGATAAAAACGACAGTGTTACCCCTTGTGTTTTTTTTCATGACGTCCGATAAAAAACGACAGAGTTACCCCTCATGTTTTTTCCTTGTTGACCAATAAATAAAGACAGTGCCACCCCTGTCAACGTTTTTGCGAGGATACGAACATGAGCTGAGCGTTAACCTCCGAGTGTTAACCTCCGAACTTAACAATGCACCATCGAGACACCGGATAAACTCTTCACAAAGGTTATACTTGACTTTATAATTCACATGAAATAGAGATAAGAGTCTTCCAACAGAAGACATCAACCAGACTTGAACCCCGGTCTCCAGGGGGATAGCTCACAGCTCTCTCCACTTCCCACTGAGATTTATATTTTAAGTATGTCTGAGGTTATATATGACAATACCCCTTATATTTTATTTGACAAAAGACAACAGTGTTACCCTTAATGTTTTTTTTCATGACGACCAATAAAAAACAACAGTGGTACCCATTATGTTTTTTTTCATGACGACCAATAAAAAACAACAGTGTTACCCCTTATGTTTCATTTGATAAAAACGACAGTTTTACCCCCTATGTTTTGACTGATAAATATCTACAGTGTTACCCCTAATGTTTTTTTCATGACGACCGATAAAAAGCGACAGTGTTACCCCTTATTTTTCATTTGATAAAAACGACAGTGTTACCCCTCATGTTTCATTTGATTAAAACGACAGTGTTACCCCTTGTGGTTTTTTTCATGACGACCAAAGAAATACAACAGTGTTACCCCGTATGTTTTATTTGATAAATATCGACAGTGTTACCCCTTTAGTTTTTTTCATGACGACCAAAGAAAAACAACAGTCTTACCCCTTAACTCGCTTTCCGAGAGAAGAGAAGACAGCGCGCTGATCAATTGCAAATACTTCTATTTTGTGTGATTTTGCGAAACAAAAGGTTGTTCTGCAGTTTCTAAAAACATTTGAATAAATAGCCTTTATATTAACATCCACCCAAAATTCACTTACCCGTTTGGGCAACCAGAAAAAATCTCAACTTGCCCAAACATTTTTTTTACTTGCCCCGGGCAAGCGGGCAACCGCTAGTGTAAGGCCCCTGGGTACCACCCTCTGGGCCCCCCGCTCAGAGACCAGCACCTGGGTCCCTGGTTACCGGCCCCGGGCCCCTGGGTCTGGGCACCAGAGAGGGCAGCCCAACCCGCAGCAACGAGGTGACAAATTGTGGATTTAACGACAGGGCTTTTAAGTGTGCACAGAGGGACACACGCACACCCATACACACAGCCGCACACACTGCACACACACACAGACGCTCAACACATGCACACTCAATAGACACGCGCATGCAGGGCAGGGGTGAGGGCATGTCCACACCGACTCCCGGAGTCCAACAACGTGTCAGGTTGGTCTATGTGTGTGAGTATGTGTGTCACACACACGTTTAAACACACACACACACACACACACACACACACACACACACACACACACACACACACACACACACAGAAGGCGAACGACAAATAAGAGTGTGATTAGTTCCTTCCTTCCTCTACGGCACAAAGCCCAATCTAAACCCCGAGCAAACACAGTGTCTGTGTGGAGCGAGAGGGGGAGAGGGAGGGAGAGGGGGAGGGGGTGGGGAAGGGTGAGGGGGAGAGGGATGGAGGGAGAGGGGCAGAGGGAGAGAGCGGGGGGCTGAAGAGAGAGAGTGGGTCGGTGATAGAGAGTGGCCTTGAGGGGGGGAGAGAGAGAGGGGGAGACTGGCCTGGAGGGAGAGAGAAAGAGAGCCGAGGGGAGCCAGAGTGGGGATAGAGAAAAGGATGAGGAGATGGAGTGAAATGAATAAAAAAGACCTGTGAGAGCTAGCAGGCATTGGAGATGGATGGAGAGAGGATGGATTTAGAGTTTGGCAGAATGAGGAATCTCACCCACATATACAGAGAGATGGGGGGGAGAGAGAGAGAGAGAGAGAGAGAGAGAGAGAGAGAGAGAGAGAGAGAGAGAGAGAGAGAGAGAGAGAGAGAGAGAGAGAGAGAGAGAGAGAGAGAGAGAGAGAGAGGGAGAGAGAGAGAGAGAGAGAGAGAGAGGGACAGAGAGAGAGAGAGAGAGAGAGAGAGTGATAAATGGATAGAGGGAGCAAGAGACAGATATGAGAGTTATAGAGAGAGACAAAAGATTGAGACGGTGTGAAAGCTAGACGGAGAGATGGACGAAGAGAGGGAGCTATAAAGTGAGAGAGATAAAATGACAGAGGGAGGATGCATACAGTGAGATAGTGACAGAGAGCTAGCGAGAGGAATATAGGCTGAAAGAGAGAGGGAGAGAGATAGAGAGCAAGAGGGAAAAACCTTGAAAGAGAGATGGAAAGAGGCATATAGGGTAAAACGGAGAGACAGACAGATAAATGATATAATGACCGAAACAGAGAGAGCGAGAGACATAGAAAAGGGTGAAGGAGAGAGAGAGAGAGAGAGAGAGAAAGGGGGAGGAGAGAGAGAGAATGTGCTAGTGAAAGGCAGAGGATCGATCATGACACAATGTACTGTTAGGTTGAAGAGGTGAGCTGGAAGGATTAGCTCTTGAACGAGAGGGATCAGGAAACACGAGGCAGAGAGGGAGAGGCAAGTATAGCCGAGCTCCTGCGAGAGAGCAACCCCATTATGGACCTGGTGGAGGATTGATGCGCCAAGGAGCGTATGATAAATCAGCATTCCTCACGTAACGGGCAGAAATACCAGCCAGAGCGCAGAAAGTCGAAGGAGCGCAAATGAGAAAAAAAAAGATGACAGAACAAAGAAGATGATGATGATGACGGAGTCATGAATGGACAGAGGGAAGTGTGGAGAGTGGGTAATTGAAGACACAAGGGGCTTATGGGTAAAAGATAAAAAAGTAGGTATCACTCAGTGTGTGTGTGACGTGTGCGAAGGCTCAGCGTGCGGCGGGGAAATGAAGCCTGACTTGAGGCTGATGAATCGGAGCGTTGTTTGCTCACGGCCCGCTCAGCCTTGCTCAAACACCCCGGAGATGGGGGGGAGGGGTTTGTGTGTGTCAGGAGTGTGTACCCAGCCAGGGGTGTAGGAGCTGGAGGCGGTGGCGCTGGTGGGGGAGAAGAGGCGGGTGGGTGTAGTTTGGATGTAAGGGGGCAGGGGAGAAATTAGAGAGTTATGTGTGTGTGTGTGTGTGTGTGTGTGTGTGTGTGTGTGTGTGTGTGTGTGTGTGTGTGTGTGTGTGTGTGTGTGTGTGTGTGTGTGTGTGTGTGTGTGTGTGTGTGTGTGTGTGTGAACACGACTGCGTGGGTCGCGGCGCGCTAAACTGAAAACACACCCGCGTGACTTCTGTTCCAAACATAACACCGGCCGTTGACATCTCGCAGCGATACACATCTAGACCCCCCAGCCCCGCCTCCACTACCGCTCCGACCCCCCCCCCCCCCCCCCCCCCCCCCCTCCCCACTTCCTGGTTGCCAAGAGCCCCCCTGGGCCTTGTTTGGGTCCCCCCCGTTTACCTTGAGAACACAAACTGCTTTTCGGTTTACAATACCGCAAGAAAAGTTAGTTTTTTTTCACTCACTTAAGCCCCCCTCGAACTTGACCTTGACTTTCACAACCACCAACCCCCCTCGCTCCCCCTTCCCCCCCCCCCCCCCCCCCCCCCACCACCACCCCACCACCACCCTTCAACTCATATGGGATAGGGTGCAGCCGGGGGGAGCATTGTCAACTGACCTGAACAATGTTCGATCTTTCCCATATTTGGAAACTTTCCGAGCTCCTCCATCAACCACCAAATTGTTCCTACGACATCAAGAGGTGCGATGAATTAATGATGAATCGAGAGTGGTGTGTTGTTGTGGTGTTTTTATTTTAAGTAAGCCCACGAGCTAAGCTGATTCATAATTCATCAAAATGTATTTCTCGAAATCACTGCAACCGACGAACCAGATTTGGGTCACTGTTGATTTTTCTCTGCCGGTTCTCTGTACCCACAGCCACACTTTGACTTGTGACTTCCACGATAGTATTCTGCCTCTACTTAATCATTCATACACCAAGGTCAAAAAAATATAGCAATTTATCGTGCTCATTTCCAAAAGGATGTATGCATAGTCAAGGTGAAGAGAAAAGTTAAGGGAAACAGAAGGTGAGCGATGCCCTTCAAGGCGCTCCTCGACTCGGGGGACGTGTCCTTATAACAACAGGCAGAGACGCCTGAGGCCGGGCCCCAACTCTTCCTGCAGAGGTCGGCGAGGTGACGAGCAAAACCCCACAACGGAATGTCCAGAGACATGAGACGAGAGCGTTGGACGGTCCTGGGCCTCACGTGGACCTAAGGAGTACCTTCAGAGAACGGGACATCAAGAACGAGGATTCTCTTCTGGGGAGGGGGGTCACGCCATCAGCCCCCCTGGTCAACCCCACTCCAAAGTGAGAGGAGGCTGTGTTCCGCCCGATGGTCCAAACCGGGGACCAGGAGACGCAATGTGCCTGGAGCTATTGTCGATGGTGGTGCCTTTGGATCTTATTCAGGACTGATGGTCAACAGTATGCTGAGATTTGACCCCCGTTTGGTGCAGCATGGCACCTGACAGCGGTTAAGTGGAGTAGACCCCTTCTGCACCACTTTACCACTGTCTGCCGTGGAAAAAGATCCAGACAGCGGCTCTCAACCTGTCAGTAAGTGCACTTTCTTCCCCCCCTTATGCTCCACCATGGCCACGAGCTATAGGGGCAACGTGCGAGAGAGGGTGAGACCGGCAGACACAAACAGACAAAACGAGTTCCCTCCGCAGGATATCTGGGATGCCTGGGTCCCCGGGGAGGGGGGGGGGGGGGGGCACGGGGGGGAGAGCTCAGAGGAGATCCACTGGGGCTCCACGCTCCACCGAGTGGGTCTGGGTACGGATGCCTTCTGGCGGGCCTCGCTTTGATGGTGTTCTAACAGACGAGCGGCCGAGGGGGGAGGAGACCCGAGCCCTGACCCGGGACGTGCTGCCAGGGGGCGGGGGGCTCCCCCTGGTGGGCTCGGATGGAGCTGGGGGAGAAGAAGAGAAGCGGACGTCTGGACCGGACCGTTGGGCTGAGCGCGCCGTTGCCGCAGCGACGCTAATGGGAGAAGAAAGATGGACTGGGATGGATGGATATCTTAAGTGTTGCGCTGTGTTAAAACCACAGGCATGGGTTAAATATTTACTGTGCCGAGAACCGCTGGAGCAGACGTCAGGGGCATCTAATGGGCTTCCATTAATCCCCTCTTCCTCCCCATTCAAGTTCCCCCCTCTCCGCTTTCTCCTCCGTCTTGTATTCCACCCATCTCTGACTTCATCTTTCTCCCTAATTGACACTATTTAAACAAGTTATACATCATGAACTGGGCTGTGTGTGTGTGTGTGTGTGTGTGTGTGTGTGTGTGTGTGTGTGTGTGTGTGTGTGTGTGTGTGTGTGTGTGTGTGTGTGTGTGTGTGTGTGTGTGTGGGTGTGTGCGTGTGTGCGTGTGCGTGTGTGTGTGTGTGTTTGTGTGTGTGTGTGTGTGTGTGCGTGCGCAATCTTCTACAGACCCCTAAAGAGAAGGCCTCTCCACCTCATGCTCCTCTCATCTCACTGTTTATAGATATATAAATATATATGTGTATGCATGAGAATATACACAGCCTGTACACACACACATGCCCTTAGCAAGCTATGGGGTCACTCATTATTTATCTCTAATTTCTGTAGATAAAAATAAAGTTTGAAACTAAATACAACTCTATACAAAAATCAGTGGCTGAGAACTTCTTGGAGTTGAGTAAGTGCTTAATTCAGTTCAGACTTGTTACTTTGTGTCTCGACCTGGACCTCTACAGGTCGGGGTCTCTCTCTGTTGTGGCGTCCACAGCAGACAGGAGCGTGTGCCTCTTTTTAGTCCATTGTTTGTTTGGAGTGGAGAGGACGAAGGGTAATACGTTAGAAAGCCCTTTGATGGACCGCTTCCTCTCCAGACCTCCACAAGCACCAGCTCTCTCTTCCTGCTCGCCCTGGGCTCTGCATGAACCATGTGTGTGTGTGTGTGTGTGTGTGTGCTGGTGTTTGTGTGTGTGTGTGTGTGTGTGTGTGTGTGTGTGTGTGTGTGTGTGTGTGTGTGTGTGTGTGTGTGTGTGTGTGTGTGTGTGTGTGTGTGTGTGTGATTCCTGCTTTGTTTCTTTGATGACGTTTGGAGTGTTCATTGTGTTTTCCCCACCTTTGATTTAATTAGGTGTGTGTGAGTGTGTCTGTGTGGGTTTTAATGGAATTCGGTATGTGTCCATTGTGTCCTAACCTCCATGTGATGAGGTTTGTGTGTGCGTGTGTCTGTGTGTGTTTTTGTGTGAGTGTGTGTGTCTTTCTGTGTGTGTGTGTGTGTGTGTGTGTGCACATATTTGTGTGTGCGTGTGTGTGCCAATCTTTGTGTGTGTGTGTGTGTGTGTGTGTGTTTGCTCATGTTTGTGTGTGTCTGTGTTCACATGCACACATGTACTCGGGCAGGCTACCCCGCCAAAGTATCTGTTTATACCCTGTGCGTTTGATGTATGTTCATCTGCGTCTTTTGTGTTCATGCAACGGAATTCTTGTGATCTCCGGCAGACTGTTGTTTCATGTCCTTTATGTAATCCTTTATGCTCGTGGTCTTTAGCCAGCGACCCAACGGCCTAGTCCGGCTACGAACCCTTTCAAGTCCAAAACATACACAGCTAGGATGATGATGATGATGATGATGATGATGGTGATGTCACGTCTCCCGAGCGGGGGCCTCGTTAGTCGTAATTAGAACGGCGCTGTTTTTTTATCACATGACCGGAGGATTATATTGTTACACAGGAAGCTCCCCCGTTCAAAAGTCAACACGGAGCAGACATCAGAAAAGGGAGAGAGGGAGGGAGTAGGAGGAGGAGGGGAGGGGAGTGGGGCAGAAGGAGGAGGAGGGGAGGAGGGGAGGAGGGGAGAGGGGGAGGGGGAGGAGGAGGGGAGGAGGGGAGAGGGGGAGGGGGAGGAGGAGGAGGGTGGAAGGGGAGGGGGGAAGGGGAGAGGGGGAGGAGGGTGGGAGGGGGAGAGGGAGGGAGGTTGGGAGAGGGGGAGGAGGAGCAGGAGGGGAGGAGGGGGAGAAGGAGGAGAGGAGATAGAGTAGAGGGGAGAGGGGAGGGTGGGAGGGCAGTAGATGAGAAGAGGGAGGAGGATGGGGAATAGAAGAGAGTGTCGGAGCGGGGGGGTGAAGACACACAGTACAGTAAAGGGTGCTCCTTAGGAGACTAAGGCAACAGGGACTGTTGCTCTAAGGGATTTTCAAAGGGGAAATGGACTGTTTTCATTTATTTCCATGCAAATTTACTGTTGACAATCCCCAGGTTTGTCAGGATCAGGCCAAGTCGTGACAGTCAGGGATGTTGAAAGGATCAAAAACAATATAGCTCATCACACGGCATAATCACATCAAAGGGACTTTTAAATATGATGTTGATTAGCCATTACAAACCACTTTAAAAATATACTCAGATCATGGCATTGCACGTGGGCGTGTACATCAATATGCACAATGCGAAGGATCAGCCGACCAGTTGGCAAACGTCCTTTCATTCTTGATCGAGATGGACTCTCACACTTGTGATATCACAAAGAGGTACATTTTTAAATGGCTTATCAACTTCACACTTTATGTTTGAACATTGCCTCAATATTTATGTAAACTTCAAAACATGTATTCATTCTTAATACGTATATATACCGTGATGTCTGTTGAGTCAAATCAACACAGGCCGGCCGTCATTGAGAACCAGCCAGCATCGTCTCCCGCCCCTGGTTCCCTCGCTGTTTGTTTTTCCCAGACTGAAACAGAGAAAGGTTGGGGTTGAAGGGCTGGAGGTTTGTGACGCGAGGGTCATTCCGGGGTGGATCCTTCATCCTCCAGCGGCCAGGGTCGCGACACTGCGGCAAATCAATACGCCTGACGGTGAGAAGGGAACTTATTTCACCTCTGAGGTTCCACCGAGGAGAACCGTTGCAATCGGGCTGATGGAGCTGGCGTCCTCTGGTGAGCCAGGTGATTTGTAGCGGAGAGGTGAGCCCCGGGAGCAATCAAGGTTCCTGGAACCCGACCAGCAACTGGGTACAAAATACAGAGCGGCTTCATTTAATAGGCAGCCCTGCGCACCGAAACACCTCCCTTTTCCCCCTTTTTTTTTTGCCAGTGGCCCGGAAGACTGCCGCCGTTTGATGTACTAAGCGATACCAAACGTGTTTGAACTTCCACGCTTAACATTAGACATTCTACTTGAGATACTTGCGAAGTAACCTTATATCAAGCAATATCTTCATCGCACGCAAGGGATGTGTGGAAGTGGTTTGGCGTAAAGGACCAGTATCCTGTATATTACAATATCGTTTTTTTTACCATCACCAAATAATCCTCCTCATCCTCATACTCAATTAAGAGTAACAATAAACTTGTCGTCAGGATCTTGGTTCTGATCCAAAGATCTGTTGCGGTAAAAACATTGGTAATTGCATCTGCGGGAGGAATCCTCTTCTAAAAGCAATACCATTAAAAATAAACCCCGAAAAACACAGACCTTTTCCTATTAAACAGGACGAAGCTGTCCTCGTTCCTTGTGTTGTCGGCGAGGCAACCCACTCGTCAACAAAGTTTCCTAGCCCTGATGAAGAGCAACAGTTTGATGTAGCACTCTGCAGGCGAACCCAATGAAGCGACGCGCCATTCTCATAGACAACATCACGGCAGGTAACAATCTGTGGGTTTTTGACACAGGCTCTTCACATGAAGCACCCTTACTCCCAGACACCACTCGGCTGGAAACCTCATGAAAACGTGTCTCTTTGTGATTTTCTTTCGACATGGCCGGGGATAAGCCTTGGCCAGCTGATGCACGGTTGCCGCTGACTCTGCTTTCTGTTTTTGCAATGGATATTCTTCCTGTGTCCACAGTGAGTTAACTGGGCACGGTCGTTTAGCAGATGCGTTTGTTTATCTTTCAATGCGGCGATACAAAGCGATGGCTGAGAACTTTCAAAGCACAATCAATATTGGAGCAAGGAGAAAAGACGGGAGTGCTGCATGACTGATTTTGTGATAAACAACGGTTGTTCAGTGGAGTAGGTCGCTCCAGGAGTATTAATCGCCCTGGATTAGAGGCTAAGTAGACCCCGGTTTCAGCAGGGAGAATTTCCTGCCTCAGAGTTCACACACGAGTCCCACTCGCTCAAGATGGGGTGCACAGCCAATTGAACACTACTCCTTTGGAAAAGCGGTTTCAGCCGGAAGTAGCTCACTAGAAGGACATTTATTTAACACCTTTATATATTTAGGGTTGGAAGTGTTCCTGCGACACTTTGTGAGACCCTAAAGCAACCATTTTATACAAAAAACTGTAATTTGGGGGATTATCGTAACCTTTAAAATCCACATGTGCGGTCGACAAGCCTACTAAATTCACATTTTATCTCCAACGCTCCAAAAACAACAAATCCTTAAAATACGAATAACAATCAAACAAAAGACTTTTTAATGCAAACGCTCACAGCGACCCTTTCCCGCCAATAACTGCACAAACATAGAGATCTTTTCCCGTGTCTACGGAGTGAAAGATCCAGCGTTGGTCCTATTTCTCCGACCTCATGTATCTAGCCTCAGGACAGATTACCGTGACCTGACGGCGGTGACCCCTTGTGTCTGTCTCCAGCCAGGAAGGAGAAGACGCGCATACTATCTCTCTTTCTCTCTATCCTCTCCTCCCTGCTCCTCTCCTCTCCTCCTCCGCCATCTTTCCGTCCTTCCTAGAGAGCAGAGATCTATTCTCCTCCTCTGCTGTCCTCTCCCGATACCTTTCCCCCCGATCACCTTGCCTCCTCTCCTCCCATCTTCCCCTCCTCCTCCTCCTCCACCAGCCTTCCTTCCAAGAGAGCAGCGATGTAATTTTCTCATGTCGTCCCTTCCTCTCTCTCCCCTCCTCCCTGCTCCTCCCATTACCTCTCCTCCACTCCTCTCTCACCCTCTCCCGGGACCTCTTGTCTCCCTTCCTCTCTCTGTCTCCCTTTTCCTCTCATTTGCTCCCTATTGTCACTCCTTTCCTCTGGGTTTCTGTCCGATCCCCTCCTCTGCTTCTGAAAATCTGACCATGGAGCTGGCTTTGAAGGCAAAATAATTGCTGCTGTGTTTGGCAGAAC
>NC_044068.1:11008535-11218535 GCF_902167405.1 Gadus morhua
TTTGCCGGCGAGGATCATAATCTTTGTTGAAAAAGCTCCTTATTGGCGGTGAAGATGATTAATTGCAAACATTAGCATCGGGAGGAGCAGGGCCTCCTGGTGTATTCAGCGCCGGGTAGTTTATTGCTGCGTCATATAAGCCAATGATCTCTCGCCTCCGGGCGAGCTGGGAAGGAGCATCTGTGGGGGAGAGAGGCTGTACACAGAGGAGGGAGAGAAAGGGAGGGAGAGGTATGTAAATAGAGGACAGAGAGGGGCAGAGGGATGTGTACAGAGGAGAGAGGGATATATATACTGATATATATATATATATATATATATATATATATACATATACATACATATAATATACTGAGGAAATGTGATGGAGGGAGAGAGAATCGGAGAGAGATGAAGATATAGAAATATGGAGAAGTGAGGCGGAGAGAGAGCGAGAGAGAGATTGGTGGGGACAAATTAAGGTATAGAGAGAGTAGGAGAGGGGAGAGAGTGTGGAAAATCGTTTTAGAGAGAGAGGGTAAAATAGAGATAGCAAGAGATAAAAGTCTCTGATAAAAGGGGGTTATAGAGGGAGAGCGGGGGAGAAAGATGGAGGGACAGAAAAAGGTTTAGAGAGGGGAAGGGAATGGTATGCAGATGAGCGTAGGAGAGAGAGAGAGGGCGAGAGAGAGCGAGAGAGGGAGAGGGAGAGGGAGAGAGAGAGAGAGAGAGAGAGAGAGAGAGAGAGAGAAAGAGAGAAAGAGAGAAAGAGAGAGAGAGAGAGAGAGAGAGAGAGAGAGAGAGAGAGAGAGAGAGAGAGAGAGAGAGAGAGAGAGAGAGAGAGAGTGTCCCGGTACCAAAATCTTCGCTGCCTGATACACATGTGACATCACACGGCCCCATGGGGAGTGGCGATTGTTAGTCATTCTCCCGCCAGTCATTCACACATTCTCCCGCATCGCCACCAACACTGGCAAATGACGAGCAGGGGCCACATACCCACAGGAACCACGGACCACCGGGGGCCAAAGCCCCCCAGGAACCATGGACCACCAGGAACCATGGACCCCCACGGGCCAAAGCCCCCCAGGAACTACGGACCACCAGGGGCCAAAGCCCCCCAGGAACCACGGACCACCAGGGGCCAAAGCCCCCCAGGAACCGTGGACCCCCAGGAGCCATGGACCCCAGCATGGACCAAAAGACCACCAAAGGGGCCAGAGACCACCAAAGACTTGGAGCAGAAGGATAGAGCTGTGGGATTCAGATCACCACATCTAACCCCACAGGAATACACAAACCACAGTCTGGTGAGGCTGAAGTGATCCAGGCAGACGCTGTACAGTCCATGTGACGCTCCGATTACCCTCTTATCAATACAACCCCAACTTATCCGTTATTTCATAGTCCAAACTTGTAATACAAATTCATGTTTGTAAATGTTTTAAGCTACATAGCCTTTTATGCCTTTGTTGTTTGTTTTTATGGCTGCACTTTGTCTTGTTGTAAAGTATGTCTGAGTACGTAGTTAAGTGCTCGCATTGTTGTTGCTATGTACTGTAGTTATCATCATACAAAAAAAAAGATAATACAAGCACACAAAAACAACACAAAACATAGCACAAACATCATCAAAGTGACAGAGAGGCAAAGGAAATAGGAAACTACACTCAACCAAAATTCAGTTAAGTCAGTTAAACAGTCAGTTAAACACCCCCCCCCCCCC
Source organism: Gadus morhua (assembly GCF_902167405.1). Lineage (NCBI taxonomy): Eukaryota > Metazoa > Chordata > Actinopteri > Gadiformes > Gadidae > Gadus > Gadus morhua. The sequence goes on from NC_044068.1 coordinate 11,010,241, forward strand.
CCCCCCAACCAACCCCCCCAGCCCCCCAGCCCTCACCCCAACACTGCCCTTTACAACAACCATGTAATCTACTGGATCCCATTCCTTCTGGGAGTTAAGACGATCCACAGAGCGTGGAGAAGACACGACAAACGATATCGATCACCGGTTGTAAAAATAAATAAACTGCATCGGATTACAACACACACACACACACACACACACACACACACACACACACAAACACACACACACACACACACAAACACAAACACACATGCTAACACGTGTGATGTACAGGCAGTGGTCAAACAGTGGACCGTCGTTGGGTTGATGAGCTGGCGCGTCCAGCGGGGGTCTATGTTGTTGTTGTTGTTGTTTTTGTTGTTGTTGTTGACACGGACAGCAGTGCTGAGCATCGGGAAAGCAACCACGTGATGGGATAAATTCAAACAAACAACTCTACGAACGCCCGTCCAGAACAAGATGGAGGGCGGGGGTTTTGGGGGGGGGGGGGGGGGGGGGGGTTGGTGGTGGTGAGTGGGGTGAGTGTGGTCGGGAAAAACTGAGCAAGCAGAGCTCCAAACAAGATCAATGTTTAATATTGTGCTGTGTGGGTTCTGATGCGATGCTCAGGGCGTACTCTAACTTGAGACATGGCTCCAATTATAGGTGTGCACACCGCTGCATGCAGGGGGGATGGAGAGAGAGAGAGAGAGAGAGAGAGAGAGAGAGAGAGAGAGAGAGAGAGAGAGAGAGAGAGAGAGAGAGAGAGAGAGAGAGAGAGAGAGAGAGAGGGAGAGAGAGAGAGAGAGAGAGAGAGAGAGAGAGAGAGAGAGAGAGAGGGGGGGGGGGGGGACAGTGAGAGAAAGAGCAAGATAGAGTAGGGTTATTTATGTGGTGATCATAATAATGAAGGCTACTGCAAAGAGACAGGAGCTAGGAGGTGTACATAGGTGTGATTCTCTCCCCTCTCTCTCTCTCTCTCTCTCTCTCTCTCTCTCTCTCTCTCTCTCTCTCTCTCTCTCTCTCTCTCTCTCTCTCTCTCTCTCTCACACATAATGTGTGTGTGTGTGCCTGCATGTATTTGTGTTGTTGTATGTGTGTTTATGTTATGTTCATGCCAGGGCCTTGAGTTCCTGTCTGTGCTAGCACGCTACCTGATTAGCAACACAACCAGTGATCTCCCGAGCACCACCTGGCATCCTCCCAATCAGAAAGAGATTCAAACTGTGAACTTCTAGGACCAGGGACGGCTCAGTAGACACGTGATGTGCCTAACAGAGGTTTAGGCTCTGCCAACCACAACATTCTTGGAATTGGCACAAGGCTATGGAAATACAATTTGCCAAACTTCAGAAGAATAAACGTAATTCTTCGAATACATTTAGTCACTTGGCAGATTATAATTGACTAAATAGATTCTAAGAATTATATTTATTCACATAGCAGATACTAAGTGACTTAATGGATTCTAAGTATTACATTTAGTAATATCGCAGACACTAAATTATCCAAAGTGCCTTACAAGTGAGTATGAGAACAACAATTTCCAGAAAAATCAAAGCGGATGATGATTCATTGGTGAGGCAAACTCGTCGGTATGAAACAAGATGGCCGATCATGCGCAGGAAGCAAAGTGCGTGCGTTCCCATGACACATGTGAGGTTTGTCGGCCGACAATTGCTCTACTCTTTTGCCCTGTCTTTCTCCCTCTTTCTGCGGCACCTTTTCACACCTATGCATCTACCTCTTCTTCATCTCTCCCTCAAACACTGGCTGTGCCCTTCTCTTCAATGTGCCGTTGAAAATGCGTAAACAGATGAAGGACACCACTGAATACTACTCAAACCGAGTAGTAATAAAAAAAATACATGAATTATTAAACAATGTTGGACTTCACAGGACCTGAGCTGGATTCATTGTATTTATTAGTTTATTCATTGAAGCTAAAAATCTATTTTTCAAGTGAGACTTGGCCAAGATAGTGCAACACTACAAGTGTACGGTCAAGTAAAAAAGATCAAGTCGAAACAGAACAGAAAGAACAATTAAGAAATATAGAGCAGGATAAAAGGACCACAGATACATACCAAAAAATCAAGGTTAGAAATAGCAATTATCTGTCTACATTGTTTCCAAACTCACCATTGTGCGTTGCTCTGAGGCCATTTGCTTTTTTGCTTTTTTTTGTGTGCCTAGATTCTGTTCAGGTGAGGGGAATACATACACTTTCAATTACTTTCCTATGATGTGTTGCGAATCTTTGATCATTCAAAAAAAGTGCCATTAACAACACAACAATATTGTAGTTTGTCTACGAACACACAGATAATTCAGCACAAATTTTCGGGGCTGTGATTATTAGGCCAACTGTGATGCGACGCTGAACGGTCACAGTGTAGACGACCCAGTCAGAAGCAGCTGATAAAGTAGCCTAATAATATATGTGTATTCCCCTCACATGAATAAGAGCTCGGACTATGCTACCATAACACTGCTGGTCGAAGGAAGCAGCCGGAACATCGTATTCTATGACCTAGTCGGGAACTCTTCGGAACGTAGCCGTAGAATACCATAGAAGTCTTCGTAATTGTTGATCGCTCAGGCATCGCAAATGGTACTCGTTAATCATATTAAATCATATTAAACAAAATATATCGTTTTTTTTGTAGAGAAACGGGGGTAAAAACAGTTGCTCGCCACCACAATAGCAATTAAAAGCATCCACTGAAAGCAAATCGTTGGGAGGACAGAGCTATTCCTGGTGGTATTGCGGTGGAGCCCTCGTGCCCTCCTGATCCCCCAGTGAGTCCCAGTGTGGAGCCTAGAGCGCCTGATCACAATGATCAAGAGAGCAATATTCCCCATCATATCCCCCCAGTCGCATTCCACATGCATGTGGAGCACAACCTGCCATACTGCATGCACCAGCTCATCTGGAGACGGGGTGAAGGAGGAGGGGCCGGGGGGGGGGGGGGGGGGGGGGGGGGGGGAGGGTGGATGCCAGTCTCTCTGGGGGGATGATTAAAGGGGAGGGTATTTTTAATGAAGAGAAAATGCTTTGGGCACTTTTTTTTTTTCTTCTTTTCAAGCACGTTTTCACGGGATCCCGATACATTACAAGGGCATATAATACCGAGTTACACTAAGAGCCAAATGACTGTGATTAGTGTTTTTCAAAGCGGCTATTAGATGAGAATAATTCTCTAATCCGCGGGGTTGAAGGGAAGGGGGTTGGTGCAACCACACAATGGGTGCTGCTTCCCACCCTCATTCCCTCTCCCCTCAGACCCAGAGAAGGACTCACAAATACATTATTTTGAGTTAAGACCATTCATGGAATCGTCTTAAAGTATCGGAATCAGTCCGATGCAAAGTTAGACATAGGATCCGGAATTTCTTAATTAATTCTATTCTATTCTAATTAATTAATTCTATTCTATTGGGCCCATTGTGTCTGCCCTCCGTCCGCTTCCTGATATTTTCATATCCATTCCACACACACACACACACAAACCTGAAGGACAGCCTTGGTTTATGTGTTGAGCAGAAGGAATATTAGAACATAGAAAATGCATATTTTAGTAGAGTTTCTGACGTCTTTTAGTTCAACCCCCCCCCCCCCCCCCCCTACACGATATCTGTTACTGTCATTAGCAATAGTTGGGGAGATGAATAGCACTTATTCATATCATTCATATATTCAAGTTTCAAGTGCCATAGTGTCGTCTGTATTATAACTCAAAGATGTAGATCCCATATCTAGAAGTAATGCATGTTAAAACATAATTATGCTAGCAGTATGGCCCATTCATCCTTAATATGAATTATCAATGTCATAGAAATTAAACATTAGATTCACTTAAATTAGATGAAACCTGCCTGGTCCAATGATATCATCTGATCGACAACCTAGCTGAAGCTGTAATTCATAAACCAATTCCGATTGGTCGATCAAAAATATCTTTGTTGTTGAAGCCTATGGCAGTTTCATTTCCTTAAGCTTCTTCCAGAGGAAATTCATGAAATAGTTCAACATATAGTTAAGTTACTTGTAAATTACATTAAGTATTTAGTATTTAGCAGTTAAGTAGACACTTTTCATCCATATTTTTTATTTTTAATGAGCAGGTGGGGGCAGTTGCATGCATGTAAGTGTATGTTATACAATGTGTACATTAATGTTGGAACCCAGACCCTGCCTTTTTTGCTTGTGTGTGTGTGAAAGACAGATTGAGTGAGTGAGTGAGTGAGTGAGTGAGTGAGTGAGTGAGTGAGTGAGTGAGTGAGTGAGTGAGTGAGTGAGTGATATTGTCTGTGTGTGTGTATACGTCTAGTCTCATTGTCATTCTATAGGAACACCCGGCGGGCCCCGGGAGTGTAGAGAGAGCTCCTGCAAGAGCCCCTCCTCCCCCTCCACACCTCCCTGTTCCTGGAGCCTCCCTGGGCCGGTCTCCTGGGCCACTGGATCAGTAGTCCTTCCTCTCCATCCAACTCCGTCTTCATACTCCTCCTCCTCCTGCTCAACTACTGCATCCTCCTCTCCTTCCTCCTCCCCACCACCTCATTAACCTCGTCCTCGTCCTCCTCTTCTTCCTCATCATCCTCGTCCTCCTCTTCTTCCTCTTCCCCGACATCATACCGCTCTCTCCCCCTCCTCCGCCTCCGTCTCTTCCTCCTTCAACCCTTCCTCCTCCTCCTCCTCCACATCATCTTCCTCCTCTTCCTCCCTCCTCCTCCACATCATCTTCCTCCTCTTCCTCCCTCCTCCTCCTCCACATCATCTTCCTCCTCTTCCTCCCTCCTCCTCCTCCACATCATCTTCCTCCTCCTCCTCCACACCATCTTCCTCCTCTTCCTCCCTCCTCCTCCTCCACATCATCCTCCTCCTCTTCCTCCCTCCTCCTCCTCCACATCATCTTCCTCCTCTTCCTCCCTCCTCCTCCACACCATCATCTTCCTCCTCTTCCTCCCTCCTCCTCCTCCACATCATCTTCCTCCTCTTCCTCCCTCCTCCTCCTCCACATCATCTTCCTCCTCTTCCTCCCTCCTCCTCCTCCACATCATCTTCCTCCTCTTCCTCCCTCCCCCTCCTCCACACCATCTTCCTCCTCTTCCTCCCTCCTCCTCCACACCATCTTCCTCCTCTTCCTCCCTCCCCCTCCTCCACACCATCTTCCTCCTCTTCCTCCCTCCTCCTCCACATCATCTTCCTCCTCTTCCTCCCTCCCCCTCCTCCACACCATCTTCCTCCTCTTCCTCCCTCCTCCTCCACATCATCTTCCTCCTCTTCCTCCCTCCTCCTCCACATCATCTTCCTCCTCTTCCTCCCTCCTCCTCCACACCATCTTCCTCCTCTTCCTCCCTCCCCCTCCTCCACATCATCTTCCTCCTCTTCCTCCCTCCTCCTCCTCCACATCATCTTCCTCCTCTTCCTCCCTCCTCCTCCACATCATCTTCCTCCTCTTCCTCCCTCCTCCTCCACATCATCTTCCTCCTCTTCCTCCCTCCTCCTCCACATCATCTTCCTCCTCTTCCTCCCTCCTCCTCCACTTTCACCACATCCTCCTCCTCAGCTGTTTGATTGTGTCCCTTTGCACCTGGGATGTAATGCGGTTGTGTTTGCGTGTGTGTGCGTGTGTGTGTGTGTTTGTGGGTGTGTGCATGTGCATGTGTGTGTGTGATCCCTGGAGCCTGCAGCGACCAAGAGCCCAGGCTTAGAGGCAGCGTGATTGGAAGAAGTGTGTATGTGTGTGTGTGTATGTGTATGTGTATGTGTATGTGTGTGTGTGTGTGTGTGTGTGTGTGTGTGTGTGTGTGTGTGTGTGTGTGTGTGTGTGTGTGTGTATGTGTATGTGTGTGTGTGTGTATGTGTATGTGTATGTGTATGTGTATGTGTGTGTGTGTATGTGTGTATGTGTATGTGTGTGTGTATGTGTATGTGTATGTGTATGTGTATGTGTATGTGTGTGTGTATGTGTGTATGTGTATGTGTGTGTGTGTGTGTGTATGTGTATGTGTGTGTGTGTGTGTGTGTTTGTCCTCGTGCAAGCTTGACAAATCTTGGTTGTTTTCCGACAGAAGAGACTGACAGATCGATACACCGTTGAGACGTTTGAATTAAGACGAGAATCTCACCAGGCACAGATGTTGCATGCACACAGACACACACCGACATTACCACATTAAGCACTGTGACATTTTAAAAAGCACAATGTCACCTAAAATTGTCGCCGAATGCAAATATAGCGTTCTGGATGAACAAATGTCATTCGGCACAGGACAAGATGGATGTGTGACAGTAAGAAGACAAATAAACAACGTTCCGTTGGATCGCAGGCTGATTTAGATTGAATATGTTCGAAAATTGGAAGAAAGAAAAAAGTTCACAGTATTGCTCTCTCAATCTTTTGACAGTTGCATAAAGTAGACAGATGGAAAGTCAAACATGATTAAAATAATCTCATCCTGATGGTACAAATATTTCAAATAAGGGTTTGAAAGCGTGTGTTGTGATATTTGTTTTGCTGTTATCAAATCTAAGATGGCTGCTGGGGAATTAATTCAGAGTAGCAAGAGGTAATAACCTAGGATGACGTCAACAACAAACAAGAACCGCTTTGGCCTTTGACCTGCTTGTCCTTGGACATGCTCAACATTGAACAATTCAAAACAGTTAAAAGCATGGGGGGGGGGGGGGTTACGTAAGAGGGACAAGGCGTGTGTGTGTTAGTGTGTGGGTTTGCACGCATGTGTGTGTTAGTGTGTGGGTGTGGGTTTGCACAAAAGTGTGTTATTGTGTGTGTGTGTGTGTGTGTGTGTGTGTGTGTGTGTGTGTGTGTGTGTGTGTGTGTGTGTGTGTGTGTGTGTGTGTGTGTGTGTGTGTGGGGGGGGAGCAGTTCCAACCTACGGACGTTTCTCGGAAGCAGGAGCAGCGGGAGGCAATTTAGCAATTGAATCGGCCGTAAAAAGAAAAAAAATGAAATAAATAATTGAAAGCTGTATTGGCTGAAGTGCAGCGACCCATAAGTCACACGCGCGCTAAAACCTAGCCGTAAAAACCCACGCCGGCAGTGACGGCGGCGGTCGACCTAAAGGGGACATTGACCCTGTGGCGTTCGACCGCTTGTTTTTCCCGCCGTTAACGGGCGCTGTCACGCGAGCGCGGAGCGATAAATCACACTTAAAATAAAAGATTAATAAAAACATCACGAGAAGGAGCGACCAACGCTCCGTGAACCTCGGTCACCGACGGGGTTGTTCAAAATGGCGGCTCGTTCTGCGGACGGTGCTCACTTCACATGCAATGAGAGGAAACCAAACACCTTTTTATTGATGAGCGAAAAGGCGAGGCGCGAAAAATTTATCTGGGGAGGAGGAGGAGGAGATGAATGTGTTTGTTCAGCGGCGTCTAATTACATCCTGTAGAATAGAGGAGGATGCCATTGCTAATGTTCCCTTTAACACAACGGATGTTGTGTGTTATGTAAACCAAACAGGTGAAGGCTGTTTATTATCTTCAGCGCCGCAGAAAGCGACGTAGAGCGGAGATGATGGGAAAAGAGCACAACCTCCGCCGAGTGAAGATTAATAATTATGAAAAGGCAATTTCTGTGTTTTTTTCCTTCCGTCGGGAGAGACATGAGGTTGATTGGTGTTCATTGGAAGATTTTCAAACCACCTACGTAGAAAATGATAGATTGTAATTTTTTTCTTCACGACTTTAATAACCAAGGCCAGATAAACACTTTATTATTCTTATTCTTGATAAAAGACCAACCGAAAACGTTCTTCAAGGTAATATCCGTTTGGTAATCGGCGGACTGCTTTGCCGGCTGTAGAGCCCTGGAGACGTCCAAAAACATTTTTCTAAGATGGTAAAGAACCATTGTTCATTTGTAAAAGGAAGTATACAGCAGCAGAATGAGAACCCTTGCATAATGTGTGTGTTTGATGCTGCTGCTGTTGCCTTGGTCCACTTTGAAGGCAAAAGTTTGCTTCTTCATCCAATCGCTGCCAGAACCATTCTGAACTTGCGTGTTCGCTCCACCTATTATCTTTAATATTTGTGCATTACCTCGCCTTCCCAATAGAAAGATCACAACGAGAAATATTTTCAACGCGCAGAAGAATAATGCACTTAAAGGCAGAAGAATAATGTTTGGTTTCCAGTAAACTTTTCCAAAGAAATCGGTGTTTGAGTGACAGCAAACAACAAAGACGGAAGAAGTACACGAACCCCTCGGCAAAAGGCAAAATGTACTCGTATGCAAATGTGCCTCTATCAAACGCTCCTATCCAAGTACATACCCCACACAAAAAGATAAAGCTTAGGACTTTACGAAGCAGTGCGAGCAACAAAACAATTGTTATTCTTCTATTCAAGCATCCTTCCGAGCACATTTTGTTGTCCTTCTCCAACCTTCGTAACCTCTATCTCAAAAACAAAGAACAAACCTCAATCCCTCTCGGCTGGCTTTCCATTCCTTGTTTACTTTGGTTTCATGAGTAAAAAGGAAAACAGAAAGTCAGAGAACGCCTAACTCTCTGGTGAGGCAGCAAGAGGGAAGAACTTTGGTATCCATCCCATCTCCAACCCTCATACAGTATGTAGCAACTCGACAAGCGGAACAACCATGCCAGCCTCATCCCTCCCTCCCTTTCCCTCCCTATCCCTCCCTCCCTCCCTCCCTCTCTCCCTCCCTCCCTCAGCGTCTCTCGTCTCTATGTTGCACAGCAGTGTTCTCTTTTTCCCTGGCAACGGTGAAGTAATCACTTGAGTTAAAAAAAATTTGCCTGGCGTGTTCACGCAAAGGCACGGACTGCATCCTCCACCTACAATACCCCTCTCACTCGTGAACCATGTCTCTGTCTCTCTATCTCCTCAATATGCAGAGAAAGACTTTTACCCGGTGCCGGAGTGGGAGGTCGAGGCCGGGTGAGGCAGGGCGGCCTCGTGAGGGTGGGATGTTACGCTGAGCTGGTGGCCTCTGGTCAGAGGGCTGCTTCGGTTCAGGGTCCGGACAAGACGATCAGGCAGAGTGTGTGGAAATGGGATTTGTTTTTGTAATCTAGTGCGGGCGTGGGGTTAATCATTTAATAATTTTGTTTTCTTTGTTTTCAGCAGCTTCTAATCCAAAGGAGCTTACGTTTTACCTTAGATACATCAGGTATGCAGGCATCCCGGTCAAGGATTGCGTACCCGTTGGACTGTGGACGTCGGGGATCGAACTCGGTGCCTTTCGGTTGAAGACTCGGACGAAAGGTCATTCTACACTCTACGACACTCCACTACCCATGTGGTGTGTTTGTGGTTTCTCTGCAAACATGAACACATGCACACACGCACACACCCATACACATACACATACATACATATTTGATTACAAACTACCCATCAGCATCAGCAGTTCATTCAAAAACTCCCCCCTTCATCTCTCTCTCTCTCTCTCTCTCTCTCTCTCTCTCTCTCTCTCTCTCTCTCTCTCTCTCTCTCTCTCTCTCTCTCTCTCTCTCTCTCTCTCTCTCTCTCTCTCTCCTACAGTGTTCAGGTTTGTAAGTTCACCGACATGCAAATTCATGAGCACTTGAAATATATTGTAGAATATATTGATATACAACTCATATGAAATACAACTGCATAAAATATATTAAAACATAGCCTAGAGCCCAGATTATCAGTCCCACATTTCATATTGACGACGAGACCTACCTTTAAGCTAATAGTCTCGCCTGCTTTAAAATGATTGGTTCATATCCAGAGTGAATTCAAAGAAGGTCGTTTTGGGTCATCCATATTTTCTCACTACAGACTAACAATTAATAAATCTTATAGTTTATATTATGATTTACAGGCAGCTACTGAAATAAGGCTTACAGCGCCCAGAAAAAAAGTGATTAAGAGTTGTATTGTTCAGGGTCCTTAATATTCACACTGGTATGTAAAAGTGGCATAATTTTCATAAAACTCATAGAGAATATATGAACAATATAATTCAATTAATTTACAAGCGTCTGCTGGAATAAGCCGCACACGTCGACGACGTCCCATTCGTTCTGCTTCCCACTCAGCCCGGTCCTGCTGTTGGAGTGTTTGAAAAGGGCTGCGTTCCAGATCCTTGGTGTTGACCAGTGTTGGGAACGTTACTTTAAAAAAGTATTAGTTACAGTTACACACTACTTGTTCCAAAAAGTAACTTAGTAAGTAACTGAATTACTCTATAATAAAAGTAACTAGTTAGCAGGGACAGTAACTATTTGCGTTACTGTAAAAAAAAAGAAATTTGTTATATGCAAAGAATTTGGTTTTTTTGCAGCAGTTTTCAATTGGCCTTAATGTGTTAAATAGTTGAAATGCCCATTCAAGGCCCTGATATACTTCCAACTCAATTTTAATTTTCTTAGTTGCAAAGGCTGTGGAACATGGAGCCGAATACTACAGAAAAGGCCAACTTTTCATCGGATTGCTCCGGACTCGCCATTTCTTCTGCTTCATCGAATCTGTTTGGTGTGTGCGTGTGCGTGTGCGTGAGCGTGTGCGTGGGTGTGTGCGTGTGTGTGTGCCGCGTGTGTCCTGGCTTGTGTGTAAAAACACTGGCTCCGATTGGCTACCATGAAACATGACTCAGCCTAAGCCAATCATAATCGCTTATCTCGTTGTTTTACACCCCGGTCCCCTCACTAGCAGTTTGCGTTTGGAGCCAGGGGTGCGTTCGGATCACGCAGTTTATTCAATCAATTCATAGTAACGCACCGCATTTAACGTACACTAACAGTAACGGCGTTGTAACGACGGAAACAGTAATAAGTTAGATTACTCCGTTACTGAAATGAAATAACGGCAATACCTAACGCCGTTATTTTAACGGCGTGAGTTATTACAAACACTGGTGTTGACTAATGGTTAATCATTCGGACCCCACTTTAAGACATGGCTGATTGGATATTAGCAGAAAAAGCAGGCATGTGGTCTGCACAGGGCTGATTTCAAGGGCTTTGTTGCGGATTGAATGGGAATGTGGTTCATACGGCCTGGGTTTATAGAAGACGTTTTGATGGCTTTGGGCTCGTATATGAAGAATGCTTTACGGGCCCCTAGGTAACAACCAAGAGCCAGTGTTTTGTCACTTAGCGATAACTTGGCGAACATTCAATACATTTCATGATTTAATTGTCACGGTTGGATTTTTGTCTGTGCGTGGCTGCCAACATGTTCTAAAAAGTTAAACAATTGACTCCTTAATGGCAGAAGAGAAAGGAACCCTGAAATAGTCACCGGCAGTGAGAATGTTAGCAGAGTTTAAAATGTGCATCATATCCATAATTAACCACAAACACACACACACACACACACACACACACACACACACACACACACACACACACACACACACACACACACACACACACACACACACACACACACGCACACTAAGATACCCAGACTACATTGACAGTTCTAGTCGTGTTTGTTTTCTCTCCAGAGATAACACTTTTATGTCACCTGCCTCGACTTGTTTTTGTTCCATCATCCCCCTGATCATCTGTTCAGCATTAATCTTCGTTTGGATCCGTCGCAGCTTCAGCGGAGGCGGAACAGGGCTGCTGAGTGCTAATTCCCGCTTTCGCTGCCTTGCTCCAGGGCTCCAGGGCATGTTTTGTTCCTTCTCTACATATTTCTCAGCTTGTGTGGCAGGGATCCAGCACCTGCTTGGTTACGCCATCGCTTGGGGTGGGGGGGTTGCCAGTGGTGTTTATGATGGGCGGGGGTGGTGGTGGTGGTGGTGGTGGTGGTGGTGGTGGGGATGGTGGTGGGGATGGTGGTGTTGGTGGTGGTGGTGGTGCTTGTGGTGGTGGGGATGGTGGAAGGTGGAAGGGGGTGGTGGTGCTGGGGGTGGTGGTGGTGGTGGTGGTGGTGGTGGTGGGGATGGTGGTGGGGATGGTGGTGTTGGTGGTGGTGGTGGTGCTTGTGGTGGTGGTGGTGGTGGGGATGGTGGTGGTGGTGGTGGTGGTGGTGGTGGTGGTGGTGGTGGTGCTTGTGGTGGTGGTGGTGGTGGCGGTGGTGGTGGTGGTGGTGGGGATGGTGGTGTTGGTGGTGGTGGTGGTGCTTGTGGTGGTGGTGCTTGTGGTGGTGGTGGTGGTGGGGATGGTGGTGGGGATGGTGGTGGGGATGGTGGTGTTGGTGGTGGTGGTGGTGGTGGTGGTGGTGGTGGGGATGCTGGTGGGGATGGTGGTGTTGGTGGTGGTGGTGGTGGTGGTGGTGGTGGTGGTGGTGGTGGTGGGGATGGTGGTGGTGGTGGTGGTGGTGGTGGTGGTGGTGGTGGTGGTGGTGGTGGTGGTGGTGGTGGTGGTGGTGCTTGTGGTGGTGGTGGTGCTTGTGGTGGTGGTGGTGGTGGTGGTGGTGGTGGTGGTGGTGGTGGTGGTGGTGGTGCTTGTGGTGGTGGTGGTGCTTGTGGTGGTGGTGGTGCTTGTGGTGGTGGTGGTGGTGGTGGTGATGGTGGAAGGTGGAAGGGGGTGGTGAAAAGATTGGGAGGTTGTGTTGGTGGTAGTGGAGGGGGAGGAGGGGGTGTAAATGAAGAGGTGGTGGTAGGGGTAGAGGGTGTGTAGGTGGGGGAAGAGGGATTGGAGATGGAGTAGGTGCTGGCGTTGGTGGAGGAGCAAGTGATGCCGGAGATGGAGGAGGTAGGGACGGAGGCTGTGGGGATAAAGGGTGTGGAGGTGGAGGAGTTGGTGTTGGTTCAGAAGGAGGCGGTGGAGATTGAGAGTTGGGGCTGGGGGTAAAGCTGTTAGAGAAGGAGGGGGAGCTGGAGGAGTTCGGGTTGGAGGTGTAGGTAGAGATGGGGCATCAGAGATGGTGGGGATGGAGGGGACGGAGGTGGTGGGCGAAGCAGTGTTGGAGATTTGGAGTGAGTTTGAGGGAGGCCAACGGGGAGGCGGCGGGGGTGGCGGCGGAGGGCGCGGTGGTGGTGGGGTTGGAGCGGAATAGAAATGAGACAGAACGAAGTCCAACCGGAGGTAAGAAAAGAGCACGGCGGGAGCCTGTGAGGAGGGCAGACAGTGAGAGTCTCGAGGCGACAGAGACGTCAGGACCGGCAGGTCTGGACGCCATCCAGGTGGAGAGGGGGGCGGGGGGGGGGGGCTGAGGATTAGGAGGGCCGTAGCTTCGACAGGGGCCCCTCAAGAGCTGACGGCTGTAGCCGGAGCCAAGACCCACCTGGGGGGGGGTGGTGGTGTGGGATGTGTGGTGCCAGGGGGGGCTGACAGGTGTCGCCCTGTCCGGAGAGGGAAGGAGCTCTGGGGGCCTCGGAGCAGACTCGTCTCCACCCGTCCCCCGGACACGCATGTCGTATGGGATGTGTCTCGTAACGTTGTTCCGGAGGTGGTACAAGTGCCTACAGCGCTGTGGAATACACCGTGCCAACGCATGCACAAACCATCCGTTTGTGCATGCGCACACATGTACGCATGGACTCTGTGATGGGAAGACATACACAAACACACAAACACATGCCACCTTAATTTGAACACACACACACACACACACACACACACACACACGTACACCTATAGGTGAACACACACAGACGTACACACACACAAACACAGATGCACACACACCCACACACACATGCACAAACACACACACACAGGCAAGCACGTGCGTGCCTGTGTGTACATGTATGCAGGGGCACATCTATGTGCACACACACACACACACACACACACACAAAACTTTCTTTTCAGGCTCTGCTTTCAGTTGTCCGGCCCACATGATGCAGAAAGTACATAAATAAAGAAAGAAGATGATGTGTAATTTATCTGATGAAAGGACGGATTTCCACCCATGGCGCACAGTAAGGCTATCACATTTCAGATGTCAGGACATTTTTGTTTACATCACTGTAAACATCTTTGTCTTAATTATTCAGTTATAATGTAAGCCAACTGTGCACTATGACATATCAGCACACCAAGAAGCACACAATCGCACGCGCGCGCATGCACACACACACACACACACACACACACACACACACACACACACACACACACACACACACACACACACACACACACACACACACAGCAAAGGGAAGGGGAAATCTGGAATTTCAATTCCTCAAAAAAGCGAATTCCATACCCAACCTTTAACATAATGCATGAGTTGTCATGGTTTCCACAGATTCCAGAAGGTTTACCTACTCGACGAACAACAAATATGGCCACAATCTTAAGTAACATAAACATGTGTTTGTTTGTAGTGGCAGTATCGATCAATGAATATAAGTATTGATTTAAACTTTATTCAATTTTAAGATGGGTTACAACAACAAGAAAGTAAGATGGGTTACAATAACAAGAAAATAATGAGTGTTACACACGATGTTACCCTTACCAGGCAACACAACATTGTTCGGTGTTCAGTCCTGTGTAAAGGAATCCATATTAACTCTGAATTCTACAAATGCTTTAAGACACATCGAGCTAAGAGCTATATTTCATTAAATCTCCATGTTTCTGTCCTTAGTTAATTACTTTTTACACTGTATGTGTTTGCGTGCATGTGGGTGTGCATGATGTGTGTGTGTGTATCAGGGACATGGATTTTGTTCAATATATCTCACAAAAGAGAGAAAAATCAGAAACCCTTGAAGCTGACATCGATATATAGACATCTCCCTCACAGTGTATTAGGGCTGTCAATGAATATTCGAAGTTCGAATATTCGTTCGAAATGTATCCAAAAACGCGAATTCGAACGTGAAAATTAATATTCGAATGTGAAAAAACACTTCCGCGGTACAAGCGCCTCTATCTGCCTCTGTCTGTTCGCGATTTCCCTCATAATATTCGAATGTGAAAAAACACTCCCGCGGTACAAGTGTAACAGACTAGTATTGTGAAGAGCGAATGTATTTTATCCCCTCGGGGTTTCCGTACTTGGATATAGGTATTCCAGCTCGGCTATGCCATTCAATAAGCATCCGAAGTAGAGCTCAGGGAGCTAGTAGTCTGGCTGGTGAAAGCTGCTATAACGCAATGTTCTCGGCAAAGTCCGAGACAGCTTTTTTTTCATGAATCCGAACGGTGCGTAGTGCTGGCCCTTTCGCTTTTTCTTTATCGATTTTAATAGGCCTTCTCGATAAATGGTAACTTGGTAAGCAAAGCAAGGAACGTTACCACTAGCATACTTTGTAACATTCAGAAGCGGGCGTCTTCTTCAGATTACTATAGTTTGCGCGCTTGCAGGTGTGGTGGTGAAATGCAAGCGATACAAAGTTGTGGCTTTTCATGATTAGGCCTCCACGTTACTGGGCTGTTTATAGGATATATATATATCCCGCTAATTTGAACCATGGTTTTGTCGCATTATTGACATATTGACGGCAACTGCGTAAAATAGGCAACCAGATATTCGAATAGTTCGAATTCATGATTTTTTTCCAAACGAACATTCGAATGTCATTTTTGAGCAATTTTGACAGCCCTACAGTGTATCTTCACTGCAACTATTTAAATGCTTGTTTATACCCAAAATAATTTGTAAGAATCCAACAGGAGCATCCCTTTCTCTGAAAATAAATGGTTCTTTGAAGTATCGATTCCTGAATTGTTACCCAAACAAAGACAGATGTATCTTATTATTGACAAACCCACCAATGGATTCCAAAACATTTCCAAATGCCATGTGTCCATTTGGTGGTACCTTATCTGTAAATAAATAAGAGACTATTAATCTGGGTTTTGAATAGGAGAGGTGTTCATCTCCCAACAGAAGGTACCGTTACTGGAACTTCAGATAATATATTTTGAAACCCACTGAATACTTTACTTTAGATCTTTTTCACCTATCGTCCAATTTCACTGGGGAAACCTGTAGAATCTTTTGGGTCCCCATGACAGCTCGAAATCCATTCTAAATGCTACCTGGATGGGTAAATGGAATGCAGGACTTAAAGGTTGGGTATGGGATTTGCGAAACGCCAGCAGATTTTGAAAATACACAACTCAAATGGTCCTACCCCCTCTCCTTCAACGCTGACTCTGACTCCACCCATTCCAAGTACCTTGACGCGCAATCATGCACGAGCGCGAACACAGATGCGCGAGAGCGAGCCAGGCTAGTGTAGGGTTTCCCTTCTCTTTGCTGGTGGTGGTGGTGGTGGTAGGGATGGTGGCGTCTTGTCTGCCATGGAAATGGTCTTCTACTGCTAGGTCCAAATGTGGATTAACTAGTTCCAGTAGCTACCGCAGGATAACAACAAACAGGAGCTTGCTCTGGGTCACGAGCTCTGGGTCACGAGTACTGCACGAAGGGGTCGCGCGCGGGGGAGGGGGAGTGCAGTACGACCGTTTGATTGACGTACTTACTGTCCAATGCAACTCTAGGGCCCTATGAAATCCGCGATAACGAAAGCGCGGACGGAATCACGGAATTGGACAATAAAAACGGAATCAACTGATAATTATTATTATTATTATTTTTTTTTATTAAGCAGGAAAGTATTAAAAGTAACAAAGTTACAATTTAAAACGGGCCTGTCTTAGTAAAATAACTGATTTCCAGCAGGTTCCTGTTCTTCAGCACATATAACACGCAACAGTTAAACATGTTAAAAAAAAATCCCCGGTCCACCACGCAAACAATAGGTCCCGCTCCGGGAAACAAGAAGCCGAAGAAGAAGTTGAAGCGCCCGTAATTCGGTTCTAACCCCAAATTCAGAGCCGAACAATATCCAAAACACTTCTATCACTCAGGTGTTTTGTAGAATATGTCAACATACTATCGATTGGAAACGCAAAGATACGTGCGATGACCACTTGAAGTCCAAAATCCATATGAAAAACAATGAACGCCGTAGCCAGGGCACGCCCCTTCAAACAACAATTTGAGTTTATAAAAAAAGAGTTTATAAGCACTTTAATATTTATGTCATGTTTTTATTTGAAGCACTAAAAACAGTGCAATGTTGTGATGTTTTAATAAATGTAGTCTTCTATCTGATTAAATTGTATTCGTTCGCACTTATTTGACACTCGTTCTGATGATTTTAAGTGTAAAAACGGAATTACTGAAAATTAAAACGGAAAAAACGGAATTTGGAAAAAAATAAAACGGAATTTGGAAAAAAATAAAACGGATTTCATATGGCCCTACAACTCGGTGGCTCTGGAATTCGAGCCCTGCCCGTTCCACAGATGATTGACTTGTTTAATTTTCATGTCAGTACTTCTAACTCAGTGGCTGTAAGTGGGTTATGATAACGATATCAAGTAATTTTGCAAAAAAGGCCAAAAAAGCGAATTCCATACCCAACCTTTAACATAATGCATGAGTTGTCATGGTTTCCACAGATTCCAGAAGGTTTACCTACTCGACGAACAACAAATATGGCCACAATGCCATTAAAGTTTATTCCCAAGTGTCCTTAGCTAGGAGTAACTGCCATCGACATAATACTAAAGATTCACGTCTTTATAAAGCTAGCTGCTTGTTGGCATTCATTGTGAAATATAGTATATATATATAGTTTATCTGACCAATAACTAGATTGTGTAATTAACTATTGATCAGGTAGTGGGAAGTGGGTGGCTAAGGAGTTTGTTTTATGTTGAGTTTAGTTTAAGAGATTGTGTATGGTTCGTGTTCACATGAATACTTGGACTCTGTGAGAGTCATGATATGTATGTCTGCATGGAGTGTAGGCCAACCCCTGGGGAAAATGCTGGTTCATTTTACCAACCACCATCAGTATTTATGGTACATTTTGTTTAAGTAATTGGCATGCAGAGTAAACAGCCAAGAAAGATCAATCATTTTTTAAGATCAAATAATCATATTAAAGGGCGTCGGTTGAGCCTTTATCTTTCACACAGTTTATGATATTTTTGATGAGATCATAAACTTGAGCTCTTGTTCGCACGGTTGTCTTTGCATGTGCGCGGTTGCGTATCCGTGCCCTCATTTTCAACGTACAACCAACTCCCTTACGATGTGTATACATACCCACACACACATATACTCCCTACCATTTTTAGTATTTTATTAGGACCATAATTCCCTGAGTTTGGGAGTTTTTATGACATCCTGGTGGACTTAAGGAGTGTTTACAACCGATGGGTCATGGGTTTGGGAGCTCCGTCTCCCCCTGGTCGCTCTTTAATGGCGTCCACCCCCCACCCTTTCATTTGCTCCAAACAAAACAAACGCGTGCCCTCTGATTTCACCTCTCCGCCCTGTTTACGAGCCGCGGCGTCTCCGCCGGGACGATAAGACGAGAGGGTTGTTTACATTGTATACACGTACGTTTGTTGACGTTATCAGACGGACGCTTGTAGTATTGGTGACCACCGTGCAGCGGTAAATTACTGGAGAAGAAGAAAAAGACGAGGGAAGTGGAGATAGTTTGCCGGTCTAATGACAGAGTGTTGCTTTCATGCCGGAGCCTCTAATTTATGTTTAGTCGGCTTGACTATTTTCTTAAAATATCTTTCCGGCTAAATGTTTCGGCAATGGATTCCCGAGAGACGGAAACATTAGCTTCGGAAATCTTATTAGGCTGGGGAAATGTCAAATGAACATGGAATAATATATAGTGTTGACATGGATTTTACGCAACGATATTGAGCCATTGAAATGAACATGTAGACAGACAAAACTATTACAACCTAAAATAACAAAGGATATTGTTTTTATATTATTGTATAATGAAAAGTGTTCTTCTAAATAAAAAATAATACCGTAACTAAAACATCGAAGGTACGTTTTCGGTCAAATAGAACAATTTATGCGCAAACAAATTGCAAATACAATGGGAGAAATTCAGTTTGTTTTTCATTTCAACAAGTGTATTCAAGAGAAACTGCGAGCATAATTTACATATGAATGTGAGGCCCATTGACAGTAATTACATAAACCCAGGAGGGAAACAATTGCACAAATTATCTCCAATTAACCCTGTCACCCACCAAATAGCAGCACACTTACAATTAAAAGTTATGTGCTTTTGAGAGATTTTTTAATTCACATTTTCAGTGTTAACAGTGAATTCCCAATTACCGCTATGGACATTTTTACATTTCTACTTTGCTTTATACACACCGCACGGGACCAACACACAGTGTGAACTCATTAGGGAGTACACAGGAGATTATGCAAGCGTTATGCAGAGGTTGAAACGCTCTCTTCCTAATAATTCGAGTTCTCTGAATTGGTAGGACAAAAGGCCTCCCTGAAATCGTGCCACACCATTACGCAGCCAATTATATCTCTTGGAGAAAAAAATGTAAAACCAGACGACATCATGTCATTGTTTAGACCAACTCAGGCCTCCTCCTTCTCCTCCTCCTCCTCCTCATGTGTCAAAGTGTGTGTATTTGTGTGTGTGTGTTTGTGTGTGTGTGTGTGTGTGTGTGTGTGTGTGTGTGTGTGTGTGTGTGTGTGTGTGTGTGTGTGTGTGTGTGTGTGTGTGTGTGTTTTTGTGTCTAAGTGTGTGTGTCTGTTTGAATGTGCCTGTGTCTAAGGATGTGTATCTGTGTGTGTGTTTTTCTAAGTATGCGTGGGTGTATATGCCTCTGTCTTAGTTTGTGTGTGTGTGTGTGTGTGTGTGTGTGTGTGTGTGTGTGTGTGTGTGTGTGTGTGTGTGTGTGTGTGTGTGTGTGTGTGTGTGTGTGTGTGTGTGTGTGTGTGTGTGTGCGTATACGTGTGTGCGTGTGTCTCTAGGAATGTACAGTATGTGTGAATAGCCCTCCACCAGCATGTCTGTGTTTGTGACAGCTTGTCTTTAATGTCCTTGTGTTGCCTCGGGGTGTCTGTCCTGTCTGCTGTATTTGATGTGTGTTTTAGTGTGGTTCACATACGCACATACAGCAGTGCTACACACTGTACGTCTGCAAGCCTGTGTTTGGGGTTGTGTCTCTGTGTATGTGCAAGCGCATCTGCTCATGCACATCTTTGCCTGTGTGTGTGTGTAAAATCTCTGACTGTGCGTCTCTAACTTTGTGTATAGGTAGTTGCCTGTGTGTCCGGGTGTGTGTTTGTGTGTTTCCGCATGTGTCTCCCCGTCAGTGTGTGTGTGTGTGTGTGTGTGTGTGTGTGTGTGTGTGTGTGTGTGTGTGTGTGTGTGTGTGTGTGTGTGTGTAAAGTGAGTATTGGAAGCCAGGGTACCCCCCCTGCTGGGGTCCCGCCGAGGCTGTGATTCGCTAATCTCACCACGACGGAGACCCCCAACAGAGCCCCCCGTCCCCCCTCTCCCCCGTTCCCTTGCCCACCTCCAACCTTATTGATGAGCCACCCTGAGGCTCGGGGGGGGGGGGGGGGGGGGGGGGGTCGCCAAACAGCACCCCCCTTCAGGGCAAAATCACTACCAGAACCGCTGCAAGGCATGCTGGGCCTTTCTGGGACAAAAAACAGGACATAAACCAACCGGAGGACTCTAGATAAATGTGCCCAGAATTTTTATTCAATACTATAAATGACATTTTTTTAGCAATTGATATTTCAGCAAGTGTTCCTGTGAAAATTGGTGGAAGTGGAGGAGATGAAATTGGCTAGCCACGGGTTGAAATTGCCAACTGGCCATTTTCCCGGATGATAATTGGGCATAGAGATGCTAACACTGGTCTATATGAAGAAACATGATCAGGACATATGTCTCTTTTCTTCAGACATTCAGTTGAACACTCCCAGTGTTTGGTTCATGCCTGTTCTTCTCTTGATTCTAAGTTTAAAACGGACGGCAAACCTCCCAAAGAGGTCAAATGAAGAGGAAGTCCTTTTGCGGACCAACTTGTTTCATCCTCTATGCGATTTCCCTGTTTGGTCACTGAACATTCCATTAGTTAAGAGTGCCGGGTCACTATGGAAACGCAGAGGAAATCAAAATAGATCAAACCCGTTTTGATTTGCTGAATAATCTCATGCGATGTTCGCATGGCCATCCACTGCTGAGATCCAGCGACTGACTAAATGTTTAGGTGCAGAGGAAGTGCTGCGAGGTATGCGTGGGTTTGTAGTCCTACGACCTCGCCCGACTTCTGTTTTTCTGCATGAAATGCGCTGACCGCTTCTCTCCCTTTGTCTCATTGCCCTTTCTCTGCCTTTTGTCATTTCTCACGCTCTCTCTCTCTTTCGCTCTCCGTTTCCTTCTCTGTTTCCTAGCCTCTATATTTCTCCCTGCTTCTCCCTTTATAATATATATATACTTTTCTTCTAACAAACAAAGGTTGAGGTTGAATTCTGAATAGCATAGCCCAGTAGCATACAAAACAAAAAAGACACACACAGACACACACCCATAGATCCACACACACACACACACACACCAAACATCTCGCTCTAGTTCGTTTATGGACGAGTGCTCCAGTTTTCAAATCTTTCCAATCCACAATGAATCTGGCTAGTCTGCCAGTGTTTTCTGCTCCTACATCTCTCCGCAGTACTTCCACCTATGTTTGCGTGGGATGCCTTTGTGATCGACACCCCTGTGTGGGTTCCAACAACACCAGCTTGCTGGCTGGGAGCTCCGGGTGTCTCTGGCACTGACCGGCCAGTCTCATTCATATGGATGCTGCCCTCATTGCTCAGCCCCGGGTGAGAAGGCAGCGTACAAACATGCAAACACGTAAAGGTGACAGAAACATCACATTATTGTGGGGCTCTGTTTTCATTGCTATGTTCAAATAGTTGAGAGCAGGCACACAGTGCTTTTCAGCTTAAATCACTTTTAGACATTTCAAGGTACCATTTTACGTGCTGAACTGGCCGCCCACTCAATGACTCTGTGTGTGTGTGTGTGTGTGTGTGTGTGTGTGTGTGTGTGTGTGTGTGTGTGTGTGTGTGTGTGGCTGTGTGTTCATGCATGTGTGTGTTATTTTGTGTGCGTTCGGGGGCCCTGGTGGAGCCCCCCCCGCCACGCAGGGCCTCTGAAGTCATTGAAGGAAAGAACTCTGGATCACCAGTCCGGAACCCGTCTCCATCAGGCACCTCAATGTTCATGTGTGTAACGCCCACGCAGGGCCTTGCTCCGGACTAGGGGGGGGGGGGGGAAGTGATCTCTGTCCATCGGGACGCTCCTCTCAAAGTTAATACGATTCCAACTCTGACCCTCCTGGGCTCTGACCTCTGAAAGCGTTTCAAAGTTCAACAGAATCTAAACGGCTTTCTTCATTTCTCAGCCTAATGTTTCATGAGTTCAAAGCAGTGAAGCCCTAGTCTGTTTGTTGGCCGTACTTCCAAGGCCCAAACCTGGCGTCCAACGCTTCTGCCTGGACACCCATCGTGTGCTGACCGCCTCACTGAGGTTGTTTGTTGTGTATAACGAAGTGGTAATGGAGGTCTCGGGAGGTGTGTGTGTGTGTGTGTGTGTGGGGGGGGGGGGGGGGGGGGGGGGGGGAGGCCGGGAGGGGGTGTATGGGGTTGGGGCTGGGGGGGCTTGGGTAGTCTAGTGGCCAGAGTGTTTGATTCCAAGATGAAAGGCATTGGGTTCGATCCCCATGTCTGCAGCCTGCCTGTAGGCATCGAAGCAGAAAACCCCAACACCTGCAGCTGCTCATTCATAGCCTAGTCTGAGTTCACAGTGCGTGGCTCTGGATCTGAATATCAGCATCTACTAAATAGCAACCCGTTTGTGATTCATTCATGCAAAAATAAGCTTTTAGTGATTCAATCATTTGTTCAGTTTTTTTACAATTAGGATTGACTCCAGAGTACTTGGTTTATAAAGGCAATTTTAAAGAGCCTGTAGCGGTTCTCATTTGTACTTGGCAAAATCTTCCTCTACGGTACTTTATTGACTTTGTTTAACATTGGCTGGATGATTTTAATCACTTAATCTATGGATTATATGTCACAGTTTGGGGCAGTTGGACAGTGGTCAGCATGATGGGATTAGCCTTCAAGCTAAAGGCTATCGCTGTAGCCAGCATGGTGAGATAAGAGAAACAGTTGATTCCGGACACAGGCTGATAGCACTGCACCGCAGGACAGTTGGACAATGATATTTTGGGGGGTAAGTCAAAAAACAACACCCAAATAACAAAATAAAGCTGATTTAGGAAATACATCCAGGTGCTATCTGGTTACTGACATCATTGCTCTTTATTACTTTTTGTATCGAAATGACTTAATTATCTACATTAATGATTTCTCATTTATATTTATCTTATAAATGGTATGTAGTGCTTAATGTAAAAGCTTAGCACTTGTTTCTATGAATATCTTTACTGCACCGACAGCGAAATACCTATTGTTTCTCTGTCTTTGAGAAATGCACTTATAGTAATTCGCTTTGGAGAAAAGCATCTGCTAAATGCCGAATATTGAATATAACCTTCAATGGATGAGACTTTCAATATCTTCTCCTTCTGTTTATTTGGCAGTTCTCTAATTTTTCCGTTAGCCATTTCACTACTTATACAAACTGCTGCGTCCTCTGTATCCGTGTAACCTGCAGCCACTAGAGACCTTAAAGCGTGAGGCTCCTCCGTTGGCCAGAGGAGGATCTCGGAGGAAAGAGGACCTGGTCACCTGGACCGGAACTCCCAGCCCCCCCCCCTCCGCAACGGACATCCACGACACTCTCACCACACCGACAAATCAAAGTACGGAAAACCCCTGTTCACCAACACAAACACCCGACGCATTTTCTCCTCCTTTTATTTTTGGGTTCGGAAAAAAACGTCCCCATGCTTCCTCTTCTGCGCTCTTTGTTCCTATTGGACCGATTGACTGGCGGGCTGCTGGCGGTGGGCTTTGTGCTGCGCCCCGCATTCATCAGACCCGTTCGGATCAGAGAAAAGGAAACAGTGCGGCTGTGTCTCTCCGGGGCCAAGGCTCGGGGAGTAAGAACCAAGTGCGTGAATTTAAGGTGATTGAATGCGATCCAAAAAGCAGCTGCGTGGTTTTTTTGCCAAATACATTTTTTGCATCAACATCTCTTCACACTGCACTGGGATCTCTCAAGGGCAATGAATTCATTACAGACATTTTTATTGATTCTTCCGCGAGTGAATGTCGTGTCTCACAGCTGGTGTACCGGCTCTAATGGTGTGACAAAGAATAAATAAGCAACCCATTTAACGGCTGTCAAACTGCGTTTGCCGCATTCATCGCAAGCTAGTTTGTACCTTGAAGCTTTGTGTCGCTGCGGCAAACGCAAGCAACACACGTACAGAGACGGATACACACAGACAGCATGGTGCCGAACGAATATCACATTTATCATGAACAGTGTTTATATCACAGTTAGCATGAACAGTGTTTATATCACAGTTAGCATGAACATGGATCACAGGAAACAGAAACGGTCTTTATATCACCGTTAACGTGAACATGTATCACAGGAAACAGGAACGGTCTTTATATCACCGTTAACGTGAACATGTATCACAGGAAACAGAACCGGTCTTTATATCACAGTTAGCATGAACATGGATCACAGGAAACAGAAACAGTCTTTATATCACAGTTAGCGTGAACATGGATCACAGGAAACAGAAACGGTCTTTATATCACCGTTAACGTGAACATGTATCACAGGAAACAGAACCAGTCTTTATATCACCGTTAATATGAACATGTACCACAGGTGACGGAAGCCTACTTTATATCACCATCAACATGAATGTATATCACTCTCACTCAAAGCTACGTGCCACAGCCAACCGGAACAAAAACCACGAACAACAAGTTAAAAACCCTGTACGACCACAGCAACACCCAAACATCCAGGCCGACCTTAGACCTTGGCAACATGTGAGTAAACGTGCGGATGCCACCCGGGTCCGCCTCCTCTAGGTTCTGCGGTCACCCGCGCGGCGTCTCGCGGCGTGCTACACGATGATGAATGGCGCTACACGGCAGAGGGCTCGTTACCCCGGCTCCCTGTCCCTCAGCACGGGAGCAGATAACACCAGGACTCCCTCTCTCCCCCCTGCAAGGACGAGACCTCAGGAGGCTCCGCCACTTGATATGCAGCACCACTACAGCCCCGGGCTACCGGCGCAGGGAGAGGGAGGGAGGGAGGGAGGGAGGGAGGGAGGGAGGGAGAGGGAGAGAGGGAAGGAGAGAGAGAGAGGGAGGGAGAGAGGGAGGGAGAGAGGAAGGACAGGGAGGGAGAGAAGGGAAGGGAGAGGGAGAGAAAGTGAGAGCAGAGGGACGAGCTCCATCTCCGACGCTGTTGACAGAGTGTATATAAGCGAGTACACAACGGGGTTGAAGCCTTACATTAATCTGCCTGAGGAAATATTCAGCAGCGCTAGCATTTCTGATGAGGTGATACCGAAGTGTTATCCTGGCGTGTGAACTGGAGGACTCGGGGAAGAACGGATGGGGGATTGTGGGTGGATGTATAGGTGTGTGTGTGTGGGGGGGGGGGGGGGGGGGGGGGGGTTATGTCGCCTGTGTTTATCAGTCCGACAAATATGCCTCCGATTGTGTCAGTGGCGTTCGTATTTTCGTATCTCGTTCACGCAAACAGGCCGTTCCTCCTGATACTGGCACACACAACAAACTGTGGTGCTGCTTCCTCTGCTGTTGGGAATGGGGGGGGGGGGGGGGGGGGGGGGGGGGGGGGGAGATGGGGGGGACACTTGGCGACTACGGTCCACTTTTGGAAAATGTTTTGAGAACCAATTAATTATGTTGGAGTGCCTGGGCCAACTAATGACCGATCAAGCAAGCCCCCGCATCGCGCAGCGCTGTTTGTTCCAACAAACAGACATAAATCTTTTAATTAACGCAAGTATGCAAACAAAAAGTAAAACGGCACGTCTAATTATATCCAATCAGCTGGCAATTATAACGTCGCATGTCTCCGTTATGGGACTTCAATGGTCGGTCGTATTTGTAATTGCTGTGCACTTGTGTGTGTGGATTAGTGTGTGTATGAGTGTGCGTGCATGCGTGTGTGTGTGTGTGTGTGTGTGTGCGTGCGTGCGTGCGTGCGTGTGTCTGAATGCGAGTAGCACCATTCTAGAAGTGCTTATAATGCCCGGCTGGCTCCCTTATTATATTGCGAGCTACAGCGCTGTAATTGATTTGGTTGGATTTTAATAGGAGATCGTGGACAGGAGAATCTCCCAGGAAATAGCAGTGTCATCCGCCTCCCGTTCTACTAGAACACATTGTGCCCGCATCTCATTGTGCTGTTATCACACGGCTAATGAAGTTGTATTTGCATACAAACTGCCACCACGAAAAGGCCCACTCCACAGCTGTTGGAGCGGGCAGAAGGCAACACAAACACCATAACCACTGCGTTCTTTCAGGCCCATGCATCGCCTTCCTCCACGCTGTCCTATTGCGTGTATTGTCGTTATTTTTTAGGGGTCCAAGCCAACAGGTTGGATCCCTATTGTTTTTGTAGTGTTTATTATTATTATTATTATACTTACCTCCCTGAAACTGTGCCCACAGCCCAAACCGTAAATGGTGCCGACACGCCAATTGCATGACTAGATCCAGATCCGTGGGGACTACGCAGACGACAAAATCCAGACATGCCGGCCACTAGGTGGCGCTATACCAAGGAATACGCGTTTGGGGCTATAACTCCCACACCGAACCTCCCACAGTCAAAAACTTGTACGCACATATTCACTGGAGTCTGCTGCATCTTTTGGCATAGGCCACGCCCATTTGCGTCTAGAATTTTTTTTCGCAAAATCGCGAAAACCGCAAAACAGTTTTTTCGCTACTCCTCCCACATTTCTTGACCAATCGACACCAAACTTTGCACACGGCATCTTCAGACGCACACGCATAGAATTGATAGACACTTTTTTGATCGGACCTTCGACGACGAAACGGTAGCGTTTTGAATATTGGTTTATGAGCTAAATTAGACGTGGAAAATCAAAAATCCAAAGAAATGCAAAATTAGACATCGGAACAAGTCCAAATTTTACAGACATGTTGGTGCTAACCTTAATGTCGTACGATAAAAATTTCGGAAAATTTCGCCATTAGGGGGCGCAATAAACGAGGAAATTGTATATCTTCTAATTGGCCAAAGGAATGTTCTTCAAACTCAAGGGAAACCATCACGGGGCAAACCCGAGTCTATATAAAAATTATGGTCAAGAATTATTAATGTGGGCGGGAGTTATTTGGAAAAGGAAAATTGTCTTTGGAAAATTTCGCCACAAGAGGGCGCAAAAAAACGACGAAATAATACATCTCCTAATCGCCAATGGAATGTTCTGAAAACGCGTTTTGGGCTATAACTCCCACACCGAACCTCCCACAGTCAAAACCTTTGTATCCACAGATTCAATGGAGTCAGCTGCATCTTTTGGCATACGCCGTTTCTCAGTTTCGAACACATGCTTCGCGTTGTGCCGGCGAAATGCACACTTCTTGGACCCCTGCATAACTGCTTGCAGTTCTAGTTTATTATTATTTTTGTTATGTTCTTTGTGGCAGCCAAATAGGAAGAGTAAGTTTTAATAAGACATGTTCGGGTTGAAAAAAACGTTTATCTGAGGTCTCTTTGTAGAAGTACAGAAATACACAATGAAAGTCATTGGAAAAAAGATCCAAAACATTTCCCCTGAGTGTGTGCGATTTCAAAATTTGACGGAAAAGCGAAAAATTTCCAGCGAACTCTTTGTACTTTTACATTCACATTGTTTTATCAGGGCCAATCCTCACCGACTGAGGCTGCTTGTGTGAATCCCATTCGCTGCAAAACAATTCAGATTAAATGCATTGATATAAAAATACTTCATATAGGAGGACATGAGAACACTCATTACTACAGTCAAGAGCTGAAGGTCATCAACTGGCCGTGCTTTGTGCTCGCGCAGAAAATGACAGCCCTTCACAGGCAAAAAACTCCTTCATCTTTATTTAAATCACAGTCACGGCCACTCCTGTGCCTAGAGAACACAGGCCTCAAGCTCACCTTAGAGCCCCCCTCCCATTGCCCTGCCCCCCATTCATAATTAAACCACACTGCAGATGTTTATAACGTTCAGTGCTTTAAGGTAGTGGGGCACCCTCTAACTCTCTATTTCGGGGTTTGCATTTATAGAACCAAAACACTTTATGGTTAGGGACTTATCTGAAGGAAAATGCAACCAGACTTATTCATGGTGGTGGGAGTAGTTGAAGGGCCTTTTCTTTAACGTCCTCCCTGGAAACTATACAAATATATCTTCTTGGGTTAGGTGTACATATTTCGCATCAATGGCTACAATTATATTCTGGTTATTTATTGTCTTCAGAGGAGTCAGGGAAATAGTCCTCACCTCTCAGATTACAATTATTCTCAAAAATTGCTATTTGGTAGCTTAAATAGAACTACTCTACCCAGCTATCGTAGATATTCTCCTGAAATATGGGGCCTTTGTATTCCTATGATGCATAATACGATTTTAATTTAAGCTATAACAAAGAACTTAATTAGAGATGGGTGTTGGATCTTTGAGGTGGGAGAGAGTACTGTATAAACGGAATGACCTTATGTTAGACAAAATCATTTTCATTCAGAGTCGTTCCTTGTGTTCATAAAATATAAAGGCTATCAAGATTCTAATGCACTTCACATTTAGCTCCACTTATTACGCTATATGAAACAGCTAATATTGACCATATGTTGTCGAATTCTGTGTGTGTATGCATGTGCATATACTGTATATGTATATGTTTTTGTGTGGTTTCATATGAATTTGTATGTATTCATGGTTGTATGGCCGTGTGTGTGTGTGTGTGTGTGTGTGTATGGCCGTGTGTGTGTGTGTGTGTGTGTGTGTGTGTGTGTGTGTGTGTGTGTGTGTGTGTGTGTGTGTGTGTTTTTGTGTGTGTGTGTGTGTGTGTGTGTGTGTGTGAGTTTCTGAGAGTGTGTGTGTTTGTACCAATGCATGCATATGGAAATGTTTTTGTGTCGTTTGATTTTAAATTGGTTGTATTCAGGGTGGTATGTACTGTGTGTTCTGTGTGTCTGACTGTGTGTTTAAGTGCATGTGTGTGTAATGTGTATACACGCAAATGTGTATGTGTCAGCGAGATTTAATGTATCAAGGGTGGTATGGCAGTGTGTGTGTGTGTGTGTGTGTGTGTGTGTGTGTGTGTGTGTGTGTGTGTGTGTGTGTGTGTGTGTGTGTGTGTGTGTGTGTGTGTGTGTGAGTGTGCGTGTGTGTTTGCGCGTGTGTGTGTGTGCGTGTGTCTCTCTGCATTTCTCCATGCATGGATGTCCGTTTGAGTATGTGTGTATAACTGGAGAGCCTAACCGCATACTAAGTCGATAATCGTGGATAACGTTTAATAGCCAATAGCCAGGGAGCTCTTTTATTTTCTTTTGTCCAGTGGATTTTTCCAGAACTCATTATCTTCCGGTTTTAATAACTATAATCAAATTAATGGGGGGGAGGGGAGTTCAGCAGGTCCTTTCATATCTGAAGCATATCACATATCCTGGGTGCTGTCATAGTCTGCTGCCTGTGATTGGTCAGGATGGTTTGACAAACTGGTTTCCTTACACTTGTTTTGATGAGGGAATCGACTAGTGATGAAGGCAAGCGCAAGTGTGTTTGGAGATGCCTTTGGATTTGGGTGTATGTTTGATGTGTATATGCCTGTGTGTCTGTGCATGTGAGTGAAATAACCAGTACTAGAGTACGACTATGTTGGACAACAGAACGTAGCAAAACAGAATATTCCATGCAGCCCGATCTAGTGCTAATGTTTGAGTCGCAATTATCATCACACCATCAAACCCAGAAGCTAAACTCACTCTATTTGCAGAGAAAACGCAAGGAATTTTGACTCTGGCATCCAGACACTTTAAATGTACTGATATGAATGCACGGAAGTTCCTTGAAATATAAATTCTCTCAAATACTAAAGTTCTACGTCCACCAAACCAGGGGTTAATAACTTCAGCTCAACTGAATGCTAGTGCACTGCATTTCGATTTATTTATCCTTACATCCGCTTCTGGTTGGTCTGACGTCCGACACCCCGGCAGTACTCTGGGTTCTGAGGGTTTGGTTTGGTGGCCAGAGCCTTCTATTATTTATTACGGCCGCAGCCCGAGAAGCCCCGGCTGAAATTGAGAAGCGTTGACCGTGGAACAATAGAAATAGAAACAGAGAAAATTGAGAGGGGTAACGGGGGAGAGACAGAGAGAGAGAGAGACAGAGACAGAGACAGAGAGAGAGAGAGAGAGAGAGAGAGAGAGAATAGAGGTAATGGAAGAGATGGAGAAAGAGCGTGGAAAAGAAAGAGATATAACAGAAAGAGATCCATGTAAGTAGAGGTAGAGAAAGGGAGAGCAAAAATAAATTACAGAGGTAAAGGGAGAAGAGAGTGGGGGACATGGTCATATAAATAATAATAGGGGGAGAGTTGGGAGAGGGGTGGGATTGCTTTGGAAAGAATCGGTGGTGACTGATTGTCTGTTAAGAAGGTCGGGGGCCCGCATCTCCCTCTGTGTGTAATCATGAAGGAGTGCCTGTTTTACTCTGGAAAATGTAAAGGGCCACTCAATACTTTGCAACCATAACAAGGTACTTCAGGACTTAAAGGTACAGTATGTAGGATTCGATAGCGTGTAGCAGTGAGGCTGTAGGTTGCCACCAACTATAATCGATGATCACAATCAACGGATTATGCAAAAATACTTATGAATGTTACACTCCATTTCAGCCAAGTACATTCATCTAGATGAAACTAGATTCGACACACAGCACCTTTAAGGGACAGGCCATCCAGAGCTTATTAGTGTACATGCAAATCTGTGAAGAATGCATTGTTTGGATTTGCGTCATTGAACACTTGAGTTTGATCTGCATCTACATCCGGTGGTTCTCAACCCTTTGATGACTTTTGGCCTAGGAGTATTTTGTCAAAAACTATTTTCCATCACAATATTTAATTTTTAAGATGCTATTGAACTCACAAAATATTGCTCATCAGCAAAAACCTGTATTAGTTATTGACTCACCATGAGTTAGTTAGAAAGAGAATGATTGGGTCAACATTCACTCGTTTATGTTACATTGTCTGTTAGACCACTAAACAAAACTGTTTACACCAACACACAATACATACACAAGCCCCCCAGGTGAGAATATTCCAAATCTTTTATCTGGCAGTTAGTTCAGTGATGACAGTGATCACTTCTATTTTCTGTTCTGCCAGAGTTTCCTTCAAATGCATACTTCTTCTGCCTGGAGGTATTTCAGTATTGACCTCCCTCCAACTCCCTGCTCCCCTTGTGAGTGCAACAAGCTGAATGCTGGCTGACCCCCGATCTGGAAGTAAAGGACTTAGCTGTCACTGCAGCATTCACCCTGCTGGTCGGATGTATTTTGGCCATCCAAAATGGTGGTAGATTCTGGCCAGCAAGAGAGAAACTGAAAGGCCACGTGTGGTTGATTGGATGCCATCTGTAAGGTCTACTTCTTTCTGAGATGGTGTGATTTATTTCTTTTAAAAAACATGTTTTTGTGGCCTTTTTGGACAGGACAGCGTGTTGTAAGAGAACATAGGTTGGAATCGAACCTTGGGTCAGGATCGATTCCTAGACTCAAGCTTTATCGCTTTCCAATGGTCAGCCAATAGCGAGTTGAATCATGGTGAACAATTCAGTTTTTTTCTCCTTTCACAAAGTAACAAGGCATGTGCCAAATAGGATTACAGTAGATGATAACCCCAGAAATTTATATTTACATACAGGCAGGGAATCATTAAAACATGAACACTGTGACGTAAGCTACTTACGCTGTTTGTTTAGGTGTTCATTTTACTGATTTAATTGATAAGGGAACAGGATTAGGAGTAGACAAGACCACAAAGATTATATTCATTGGATTTGTTTACCTACCGTTCATCCTATTACCCCAACTGCCATTTTAATCAGGACAACAGTTTACCTTTCAAAACCTTCCCCTTATATCATCGCCCGTCTGTCTGTCTGACAGCCCCGTAAGCTCGTCTCCCTCTCTCTCTCTCGCTCTCTCTGTCCTGCGAGGCATCACTGTCAACTCCAATCCCTGATTGACAGGTCTCATGCTGAAGGGCGGGTGTGATATGATTCATGTCAGCCCTATGATTGCGTCAATGGGCTCCTCTAAAGAGATCGATCTGGTCCCTTAGATCAGCTGGGAGGACGCTCCTCCTAGCAGGGGGGAGGGAACACTGAGATCAGAGGGTGTTACGTTATGGAGAGCCCAGGGGGAAAACAAGGAACAGGAACTGTGCTGTTTGCTCCCAGTGCCTGAACCGAATCACTTTTTTCCCCTTTCATAATACAGATTGAGATGATCAAGTTTGACGGAAGACGCGTGTGTTATTTTGATGTAGTAGTGAATTATTAATCTTTTCAGTTAAAAGTTAAAGCATTTAAATGTGTAGAATAAATTCAAATGTAAAAAAAAAAACTGCTTAAAATGTATTAATATATATCTATATCTATTTCTATATAGATATTGTTTTCATTGATTATTAATGCAGCAAGACATGCGTATAAAGCTAGAATGTTAGCCAGACAGCAAAAAAAGAACCCATTGCACTCGCTTGTTGGTGCTTCGCCTCCAATCAAGGGGTCCAGGGGTCACTCTGGCCCCACATTAGTCTGGGATTTCAATCAGAGAGGGGAGGGAAAATGAGGGAAAACACCAGGAAAAACAGAGAGTGTGCTTTAGAGCCTTGTTCCCAATCACAAACCCGTTTAAGGCTGTTCTAGAATCCTGAGACATCAAGAATGCTCTGGAAGGAAATGGAATGCTAGGGAAGGAAATGGAATGCTAGGGAAGGAAATGGAATGCTAGGGAACGTTCTAGAATCCCGAAAGTTGAAACATTTATAATACCTGCATGTAGTCATCATAATGTCCTCTTTTTTTCTTTGTTTTGTACTGGGAGTATAGGACTTGTTATTTATTGGTGAAGTAATGAATTAATGTACCTGCCACCGTTGGCAAACAAAAATATGCATTTGCTTCAGTACACTCCATCGTAGCATAGCGGCTAGGGAGTGGTGGGTAAGATCCCAAATATCTAAAACATCTACCTGTGCAAGTCTCACTCCTACCTGCTCCTTATCACAATGGTCTTAAATCACTTTATGAAATAATTATGGTAAATCATAAGGATGCCACCCCCCCATATGGAGTTTTTCAGCATTGGAAAATAAACATTAAATCAGCAACTTTCCAAAAAACATCAGCAATCACTCTTCAAAAGCACAGCACAGGTTTTTCCGCAGTCACATCAGGCGCAATCTTCGGAGCTTTGATTGTCGCACTCAGAAGTCCCAGTAGGACGGTGCCGAAGCCACCATGCCCCCCCCCCCCCCCCCCCCCCCCCCCCTACCACCACCACCCTAAACCTCCTCCATCACAACCCCCACCCCTGCCTTCAAGAGCTTTACATAGTGGAACAATAGAAAACAATTAAACTATGTAATGGACAATCAAATACACAAAATATGTGTTGAATAATACAGGGGGCAATTGACTGGGAGGCAGTTCCACCCTCCCCACCGCCACACGCACATCCTTCTTGAGTTCATTACTAATGTTTATGTTTATGTTATATTAAATATTTTGACAGTTGGCATAACAGTTATCCCCCGGGCTGGTACGCCAGTGCCATCTAGCTTCAGTTCAGGGTTAGGGTTAAAAAAAAGAAAAAAAAGACATCAACCCCGAAACATCAAATACGACACATCTCCGATCTTCTGTCAACGCTCAACCTCTATCTCCGCTTTTTTTTCCCGCCCTCCAAATCCGCACCTGTGTTTGGCATTTTGGTAACATATAGACGAGCAAAAAACCGTCCGACTGCAAGCCGCGAAAACTTCTAAAACTGACATCAGAGCCTTGAAGGTTGTTGTGTTTTCCAGGAAAGGTCATCACACGTTTGTTTGTGTTGAAGAAAAAAAACGAACAAACCAAAAGTGGTTCGAGTGGGGGAAAAAAAATGGCAATGACTCGTCTGTGGAAGGTCGCCAAGTCACATGACAAAGCGGCTGGTCGCCTGAGAGAGCGAGGAGAGACTCATGCTCTATCACGACCCCCCCGCGGGGAGCCGGGGGCCGAGACCAACTCATTAACACTTCCACAGGCTGTGGCCCCTGGGGACCCGATGCTATTAGAGAAGCACACATCCACACACACATAAGGACACAGGCGTATACATATTCAGGAATACACACACACACACACACAAACGGACACATACATACACACACGCATACACAAACACACATATACATACACAACCCAGTCTCACGGAAATACGTGACACTGTCACGTCACGTCATTTAATCTATTCATTCGTGATCTGGGACACGTAATTTCAATTTTTTCGTGCCAAAAGCACAAATTTCAAACTCATTCTAAAAAGAATAGATGAAGCCGCTACCTTTTTTCCCGTCGCGGTTTGCCTACAGAGCAGCGCACCTGAATTAAATATATCCGTGAATTGTCACAATTTCTCAGAATCAAAGGTGAAAGTAGAAACGGGTGGCACTTAACCACTACGCACAAACACAAACGCTGATAATGAAACAGACAAACAAAGAAACATATGCAAAGGTACGTATGCATTCACACACACACACACCTAGTAGACACACATAAACAATGACACACAGACACACACAAATCTCTCAGGGAAGAGAGTCTGTGGCTGACCAGCGTATGGTACGGTCGGAGGCTGTGTTGCCAGGGTTACGTGAGACAGGATGGCCATTTTAGAGAGCCCTTTCTCAAGCCATTTAAAACAGGCACAGAGAAGAAGACTGCCCTTCAACTTTTATCCAGTCTCACAGTGGCATATGTGTGTGTGTGTGTGTGTGTGTGTGTGTGTGTGTGTGTGTGTGTGTGTGTGTGTGTGTGTGTGTGTGTGTGTGTGTGTGTGTGAGAGGAACAAAGTGTGTGTTTGCGTGTGGGAGGGACAAGGTGTGTATGTGTGTGTGCATGTCTGTGTGTGTGTGTGTGGGGGGGTTGCATAGAGGGAGGGCATAGAGTATAGTCGAGGGACAGATAATGAGAGAGGAAGAGAGAGAGTGGGATAGTTATAAGTTGCGAGGGAAAGGACATAGAGAGAGAGAGAGAGAGAGAGAGAGAGAGAGAGAGAGAGAGAGAGAGAGAGAGAGAGAGAGAGAGAGAGAGAGAGAGAGAGAGAGAGAGAGAGAGAGAGAGAGAGAGAGAGAGAGAGAGAGAGAGAGAGATATAAGGTCAAACGCGGTGACCGATGTTATTGCGTTGAGGTGATAAAACCTTAAGCTTTGGTTTTTGCTAAGGGAGGGAGACAGAGGGTGTGCAGGTGTGTGTGTGTGTGTGTGTGTGTGTGTGTGTGTGTGTGTGTGTGTGTGTGTGTGTGTGTGTGTGTGTGTGTGTGTGTGTGTGTGTGTGTTTTCAAAAGAGTAAAAATGGCCCGTCTAGATGTGATGGGAACATGTGTGCATGTGGCCTTGTGCAGAAACTGTGTACGTCTATTTGTTTGCATTCACGTGCACGTGAGTGGTCGGTCTGTGTCAAGCATTAGACGTTGGTTTGTCTCAAAGGAGAGAGGGGAGCGAGGGAAAGTGGAGAGATAGGGAAAAGAGGTGTGGAAGAGAGAGAAAGGAGAGAGAAAGGGGGGAGAGAAGGAGGGAGACATAATGAGGGGAGAGATTAGGAGGATAAGAGAGAGCGAGAGGGAGTAAGAGGGAATTGGAGAGGAGAAAGAGAGGAGAGAGATAAACCAAGAGAGACCAGTGAGTGAGCATGAGAAAGAGAGCGGGAGAGAGAGAGAGTAGTCTGAAAAAAGAGAGCAAAGAAAGAAAGGAGTTGGATCAAAATGAGTTCAGTGGAGGGTGACATAAGCATTCTGGTCCAATAAGATAGGCACAGTACTTTCTGCCAAGCAAATACACTCTCAGTTTTTGTGTTCACAAACACAAAAACACTATGAATCCAACTCCACAAAAACAAACACACTTTCTATGACGCTACCTTCACAGACATAAACACCTTCTATGAAGCTACATTCAAGAATACAAACACACTCTATCAAGCTACCTTTATAAACACACTCTCTCATACATTCAGAAACGTACAATGAAGCTACGTTCACAAACATAACAATATGAGGAACCACAGGTTTTGTTTTCCAGACGTCCACGTCGATTGTAGAAACTCATCTGTTCATACACAATCCTTTTTAAAAAAGATTGTTCAAGAAATCCCTTTGTTTGTGTAGATTGTTTCTGTGCGGGATTCCTTGCTCCGTAAACCAACAATGTTTACATGGAGTCCATTTACATAGATGACAGATCTTGAGGTACCTCAAGTAACGCCAATCACTGCTTTCATTCATGAGAAAGACAGCTCTACGAGTGCTCTCTTCTTTTTGCTACTGTTTGTAGTTTAGACAGCATGTGTGTGCGCTTGAAATACAAACACACACACACAAACACACATGCACTCGCTTCAAAATGGGAACAGCATTGTTTTCGGAGATGAATAATTCAAGTCCATTCTGGTTTCCAGGAGAGTAATGTACGTTTCCTTTGAACAATGCAGCTCCTGTGTCAAGGTGCCTTGCCCTGTAGGAGGCGGGAACGCCGCCGAGAGATATAACGGCTTTGTTTTGATACAGCCTCGTCAAGTCAGGGGATGGCGGCCTGTTATCTGAGGAAATATGAATAGTATTACGTGTGTTTGTGTGTGTGTGTCGACCATAGAAATCGTTCAGTATCAGTATCTGTTCAAGTATTGAACAGATTTATGATGATATGTGAATTGTGATTATTACAGATGATAGTTTTTAATGATGTTGATACCCACCTTCAGAAATACAAGTCAGAAATACACAAAAATATATAAAAAGAATACAACCAAATTTAATTTTGACTACAAATGATGACAGATTGTAAAAATAACTAATTTATTCTGATCTGAATGAATGAAATAATGAACTTCCTCTTAAGTAATTTGTTAAATTGCATAAACCAGTCAGAGTGGGCGGTATTAATATTTAAACCAATCGTAATCCTTATACCGCCGGGGCTTCATCTCCTTTGGAGAGCTCCTCCCACTGACACCAATCAAATCCCGAACAATCACATCACGCACCTCTTACGTTTTGTCCCGCCCTACTTTGCCCCTGCTTCTTTTTGGGAACACAGGATATCACACCATAGTCAAAGCAAGATGTGTCTTTTAATGCTAGTCTAACCAGCGAACCAACAACACCATTTGCTCGAACACCCCAGTCCCAGCACCGCATGAGTCAGTGTAGTGTACCTACAGTGTGTCATGCAAAATGTGAAATTCCGTTGACGCTTTTCAATAGGGAGAACTTAGAAGGATAACAGTTGGTCAGTTTCATGCCAAAGCACAGCAGTGACGCTTTTCACCCAGTAGCGTAATTCCATTCTGTCAGTTGGCGTTTCGCTTTCTATCTAACCAAACGACAAAAAGGGGTTCAGCTCGAAAGCCAAAGCACAATGACGATTTTCACCCACACCCAGTAAAACCTTTCAGATTGTAATACCTTTCTGTCAGATATGTGGTGTTTCGGTTTCCACCTGACCAACCAACACAGAGGATTGCGTTTTTAGGTTTGGCAGAGAGTCTGTGTGATAACCTCTCGTATGCTAGGCTTGCGTTTGACAGACAAACATAACTTGTCTGGAAGGTGTGAAGCGTAATGCCAGGGAAGGAGCCGGAGATATGAGTCAAAACACATCCAGGATGGATGTCTGAAAGACTGAGAGGCTCTGAGGCTTTCAGCTAGCTCACACTGTGAGCTAACCAGAAAGAATATTATGGGATGTGTTTTGATGTTGTTTTAGAGTGTGGTTGTTTGAGAGCAAAACAAAGGTAGACTTCAGCCGCTTTTCCACTGCATGGTACCAGCTCGACACGACTCGACTCGACTCGACTCAGCTCGCCTTTTTTGCGTTTCCACCGCGAAAACATGGTATCTGGTACCTGAAGTGGCTGCTTTTTCTAGTACCGCCTCGCTCTAGGTTCCAAGCGGCTGAGCCGATGCTAAAAGGTGACGTCGGCAGACGGCCGGCCACTGATTGGCCAGAGTGTGACGAAGTCACGAGAGCGACATGGCAACCATGCTGGTAACAGCCATAGCAGCGCCGCAGCCAACATATTCCACTTCTTCAACATGCCAGCTAATAATACGAACACGAATACCATCGCATCGATGTTCTCCATTGTTGTTACGTGGGTTCTGTCCATGTGTGGGTTACGTAGGTGTTGTTTGCGTCGCGTACAAAAATACGTCACAGCCCTTTCGCGCAGCCGACCCCGCCCACGTCCCGGAGGTACTATTTGCGGTGGAAAAGGACCCGCGCTGCTACCGTGTCGAGTCGTGTCGAGTCGTGTCGTGTCGAGTCGAGCTACATGTGCGGTGGAAAAGCGGCAATAGAGAGCAAAAACAACCAAATAGACGTAATTTTGGGTTTTTCTCTATATCTCTTTGCTTCTGTATTCCTCTGTTGTTGACATTCTTTTGGGCAATTTTGATTTTTTTTAGCTATGAATACATTTACAAAGAGACTAGTCTCTCTTTGTTGAGAAGAAAGGGTTTATGTTAACAGTTTGGACCATCATGGAGCAAAAAGTGATCAAAAACGAAACACGATGAAAATGTCAGTCTTATACATTTCTTTATGTACTGGAGTCTTTCCGGATGCCAAAATGACGATAGGAAGATATAAAACGATATAAAATGCTGTGGGTTTGATCCCTAATATCCTCAGTCTACTCTGTAAGCATTCCTGATGGAGATAACTGCTGCCTCCTTTACAACCTGTATTCACAGACATCCTCACTTGGACAAAAGTGTCATCTGAATAGCAGAGAAATACCAACCGGCATGTTTTTAACAAAAAAGAGACGGAGAGTTCTGTGTTTTTTTGGGGTATTTTGATGTAAAAGCCATCTCTCTCACCAAGGGAGAAGAAACGGGCCCAGCAATAGATGGAGAGGAACAGCATGCGAAAGCAAATCAGCACACTCTGAAGAAGTGCTTACTAAGCACCTCCGCTAAACCAGCTGTGTGGTCGTATGCTCAGGCGATTTTAAAGGTGTGTGTGTGTGTGTGTGTGTGTGTGTGTGTGTGTGTGTGTGTGTGTGTGTGTGTGTGTGTGTGTGTGTGTGTGTGTGTGTGTGTGTGTGTGTGTGTGTGTGTGTGTGTGTGTGTGTGTGTACGATTGTACAAGGACGATCTGGGGCCAAATCAAAAGGACCGATCCAAAAACATTAGGGGCTGCTAGCTAACAGGTGCTAGCAGTAATCTTCTGTAATGGCTGGGGGTTCTTAAAATGGGTCTTCATCATAGGGGTATTCATATGGGTATTCATCATAATTGGTGGCCTCTGGAACAGCACAGGTCAACACCTGGATGCAGGCTGGTCAGCTAGCTCTTTGCAGCATCTGTATAATCAATACAATTGACCTTTTAAATGGCAAAAAGACATGTCTGATGCAAATAGAGTGAGTGCTCGGAGGATAGCTCATGACTGTTTAATACAATAGCCTGAGAAAACTCTCTGATAATAACATCAAAATGATATCCAACTGAAATCCCTAAAAACACATTTGAATCCATCGTTTATTGGAGCAGAGGATGAAAACTTCCCTTTAGTTTTTTTTTTAATTCAATGATAATTCGATTGTTCCCTGTAATACAGGCCCCCCCAGGCCTCCCAATGTTTAGACAAAACCCTGCGTGGGTGCTTCTGTAATATTGCCTTTTTTGTAATGATAAAGTTCCCACACAGCAGAGCCGTGTTAAGGGAATCTCTTTGCACACAAAAAGGTATGATAAAATACTGTAGGTGCGTACGTGCGTGCGTGCGTCTGTGTGCATGTGTGCGGGTGCGTGGACATTGTTTCCGGTAATGCGATTTGGTTGAGCGCATCGTTGTGAGAGTAGGCGTCTGCGAGCGGCCACAGGACGCATTAAAGCGAGTTACAGTTATCAGTGGCTGGCTCGGGGGTGAACACTACAGAGGGGAACACTACAGGGATTTATCATGAGGCTGTTCAGTCCGCTATGGTGAGTAACTTTAGTTAGATGGGCACTCTTTAGGGAGAGTGGGGGAGAGAGATAGAGA
Organism: Gadus morhua; assembly: GCF_902167405.1. Taxonomy (NCBI): domain Eukaryota; kingdom Metazoa; phylum Chordata; class Actinopteri; order Gadiformes; family Gadidae; genus Gadus; species Gadus morhua. The sequence continues at coordinate 11,050,301 of NC_044068.1, forward strand.
AGGGTGGGGGGGGGGGGGGGGGCAGAGAGACAAAGAGAGAGAGCGAGAAGAGACAAAGGTTAGATGACAGAGGAATGGAGAGAGGTAGAGAAAAGTGAGAGGAAGAGAGAGAGGAAAGAGATAGAGAGGGAAGAGAGAGTTTTTGGGGAGACAGAGATGTAAGGCAAGAGAGAGAGAGAGAGAGAGAGAGAGAGAGAGAGAGAGAGAGAGAGAGAGAGAGAGAGAGAGAGAAGAGAAGAGAATATGTGTAAGCAGAGGGAAACAGGAAGAGGAACAGGAGAAGGGAGAGGGAGAAATAAAAAGATTTGTATAGGGGGAAAGAAGGAGAGGCGTTAAGAGAGAGAGAGAGCGGAGAGGGGGGGTTAGGGAGATACATATATATGCTGTATATATATATATAGAGAGAGAGAAAGAGAGAGAGCGAGAGAGAGAAAACAAGAGAAACAGCGTGGGGAGGAACACTCAGAGGGGGAAGAGGAAATGTTATTGCCAATAAGTGCTAAGTGTGAACTGAGCATTAAGCTGTGAAACAAATGGACAACACTGGTTGTTTTATGAAAGTTTCACCGCAGAGTCGGCTACTACTCCATCATGGGGTGTGTGTGCGTGCGTGTGCGTGTGTGTGTGTGTTTGTGCGTGTGTGTGCATTGCACCATAACAAAAACAACAAGGAAAGTGCGCTTTAAGACCTTGACTACTTCATGAATCAAGATTAAAAACAACAACAAAAACATTTCATGCTGATTTTAATCATTGGCTGATACGGTGTTTCAAATCAGACCATGGAGCCCTTAACAAAAAGCAAACACTTGTTACTCATCATCCGAGTCCGTTAACATCCTTATAATCAGGGCATTATAAACTATTATGTATAATACAAACAGCGATAAAACTACTGGGAGTGAGTGGATGTTCTTTAGGGCAAGTGACCAGCAGAAGATTCCTTCGTGATACAAGGAGTTGTGATTCCTAAGTAATAGAATGAATGCAATTCATAATGATTAGCGATGTTTGTGGTCTAGGCGAATGAGACTTGATGAGTCTTTGCGTTATAATGTGCTGATGAAGAAATTAAATGTATGTGTTGTGTTTGAAGGGAAACTGATCTAATGATCTGTTGGCCCCAGAATTATACTGCGTTACCGTCATCGTAGATTAAGTTGGTCCTCTTGAAAAGCACCCTGAATGTCTACCAGTACAGATCTCAAGAAACTGCTCCTAATGTGCAAACATATCAAACAATGTTCAATTGGCTTCAGGTGGCCATAGGTCACTAATTGGTAAACTTGCAGATGTTTTCAACCAAAGACACTTACAGTGAATTCAGAGGTCATCAAGGAGCAGGCAGGGGTTAGGGCTTCCTGCTCATCGGCTGCAGGTATTGGCGATGGAGCCCAACACCTGTCGGCTAGGAAAACAAACCACCTTACAGTAGAGTTCAACTTCCTGTTGCCTTCACAACTTCTAGAGTCGTCGACTACCCCTCATTAACCTCGAAATCCAAATAAACACGGAAAAAACGGAATTAGTTATTTTTCATGTTTTATAATAGTGTAAAAAAAAAAAAAAAAAAAATGCTGTGCAGTAAACAATTAGGACCCCGAGAACAAAGCGTCCCACTGTGCTCCTCCTACACAACGTAACGCTGGCTCTGTCACTGATGATGATGATGATGATGATGATGATGACGCCCAGAGTTAATGTGCCCCATATTCTCTGAGCGTAATTGGGTCACCACGGCAACAGTGCAGCGTCTTCATTGCGATTCTCAGGAAGCTCAGAGTACAGAGACACTTTTTATTTGGCCATGAACTGGGAGAGAGGACTCGCAGGCAAAACAACAGAACAAACCGTTGCTTCACTATGATGGCCCTATAGTATTAGGGGAGGGGGGGGAGGTGGAGAGAGGTGGAGATGAGGAGGAGGAGGTGAGAGTAGCTGCTTAATTCGGGAGTGGTCGTAAACATGAAATCTGCCCTCTGCTGTATGCTTAAGGTTGTGTAACGTCTGCTGCTCTCCATGTCTGAGAGGAACAATAGCTGGTAGAAAAAATAGAAAAAAAAATCTACCAAACACATTTTCAAGCAAGGCAATGACTGGAACAACTGTAGTTAATAATATAGGCAGTTGAGCAGCTGTGATAAGCTTAACAGTTCGTTGAATTTATGAGTCTTGTTTATGTAGCTTCAACATCCCTCTATTGTAATCTAAGCCTACTAGCCAGATGCTAGTCGTAGTGCTATAGATAGCACCCTGCTAGCCAGATAATAGTCTTAGTGCTACAGATAGAAACCTGCTAGCAAGATAATAGCCTTAGTGCTACCCTTGGCACAACACCTAGGGGTACTCTGTAGTGCTAACACCAGTCTGATACTAGTGTTAGCGCTACACACAACACGTAGCAAGCTGGTATCCAGTAGGGATGCACCGAAATGAAAATTCTTGGCCGAAACCGAAAACCGAAAATGAGGAAACCAAGGCCGAGAACCGAAAACCGAAACACCGAAAGAAATTATTATGACAATTATTAGTACCATTTAGGGTTGCCGCGGTATACGGTATTAGGTTAAAAAGTTTATAAGTTCGGCAGTTTGTCTTTGCACTGTTTTATTTTTGATGTGTTTTTTCATAAAAAAAAATATATATACAAACCTAATAGATAGGCTACCTAATAAAGTAAACAAACCCCGCGAAGCCCAATCCCTACGAGAGCTCCCCGCGCTACGGCCATCCGGAGGCGCACAGAGCTTTTGGCCGTGATATTATACATAAAATGATATTATACCATTATATATAGAACGTTATAAGACGCTGTCACCGAGAATTGGCGTGCTGCCAGGCGCTGTCACCGACTGTGAGAGGAGAGTTGACGGAGAAGATGGCGGTTGATCTAGTTTCAAAGTTTATACCGTTTATACTCGATAATACAACCCTAGTACCATTGCTTTTATGGCTATGACTTAGGGCTGTGCAATTAATCGAATTTCGATCGCGATATCGATTTTGGGGTCAAACGATCTCCAAACTCGTATAATCGAGTTGAAACGATTAATTTGAAATTTTCCGTTTTACAGTAGGCCTAGAGAGTTTATGAAAGTTTATGAAAGAGACGCGCATGCGAAAGCATTCAACGCGGCGAGAGGGAGTACAATCTAACAGGCGTGCTGCATCAGGAAGTATGCCGTTGGCAGGAGGCGGGACATGCCAGTGAACCGCCAATCAGCAGCATCGACTGTTGACAGACATGTTGGAGTAGACCTACCGTGTCGAATATTAAAGTTTCATTAACGTTACAGTTTGATGAACGATAACAAGCTCCTATAGCAGACTTTAACTAAGAGTTCTTTAAGGCAGAACTGCCAAGTACATCTTGTATATGTATTTCTGTTTAACAACAATATCATTTTTATTAGCCATGTGTTTGTCATGGCTTTGTGACTTTTAACTTTGCTATGGAGAAATGCTGGGACCGTTGTTCTCTAGACATTAAATAGGGAATGTATTATTTCAGTCGAGTCATTCGTCAGTGCATTTGGCTGAATATATTGTATTCATGAAATGTTTTATAAAAATCAAATGTTAGATTCAGAATGTTGTGGCAGACAGTACACTTACACACGAAAAAGGTTTTATTTTGGATACTTACACGTGTTTCTCGGTCATAATTGATTGTGTCAATAAATGCATGTTTTCAAACTCAAAAATAATCGTTTGAATAATTGTGATATCAATATTGACCAAAATAATCGTGATTATGATTTTTCCCATAATCGAGCAGCCCTACTATGACTGTGTACTAACTTCATTAAAATCAAGGCATTGCAATTTTTGCAAATCGCTATACGTGGGTCTTTCTCAGAAACATTGAAAAACGTCCACACCGCAGACATATTGGCGCTTATCCAGACAAGTGTGTGCTGGCCAAGCTTTTTGTTTGCGTCATCACAAATTTCTGTTTCGGCCGTGTTGTTTCGGTGATAAAAGTATTTTGGCCGAAAACCGAAAATGCGCTTTTGGGCCATTTTCGGCCGAAAAATTTCGGTGGCCGAAAGATTCGGTGCATCCCTAGTATCCAGATGCTTCTCTTAATCCCAAAGCTAATGGCTGGGCTCGGGCATGTTTTGAATTTTCACACCCCAAATTTGACTCGAGTCCTATTCCATCTAATCACTTGAGTATAGCCCACTACCTTTGAGTGCTTTGCTCCACTATAACGAATGAGAAGATTCAGTGTTTTTTTCGGGATTGTCGCACAGCTCAAACACCACCAAGCTTCAGAGCCTCTCCCACACCACGTCCTCATCTCTAGCCTCCCCAGCCACACGGCACGGGCTACAATCACAGCTCAACCCCCATTACGCCTTTATCGCGCGTTTGATTTTGAGAGCCGGAGTCTGATTGGCCCACTCCTCTCTGTCTGGGGCCTGCTCCACGGATCAGTTCAGGTTGAGCACCTGTGAGATATGACTCCTCTCATCTCTCCCGCTCTCTCTGTCCCCGACCTCCGGGCCCTCCAAGCCGCTCATATTTTTTCATTACGCGAGCCTTGACCCGCGACGCGTTGAGAAAGTGTGTCTGTGTTTAAAGCAACGGGATATAGCAAATATTCCCGCGGCAGATTGATACGGGGGAAGATTCAACGAACCTCTACATATGCCTACCCATTACCTCTCTCTCTCTATCTCTCTCTCTCTCTCTCTCTCTCTCTCTCTCGATCTCTCGCTCTCTCTCTCTCCCAGCCCCCCTCCCGTGCAGGCATTGTCAATTTCTGAAGCAATCCAATATTCCCTGGCTATGGATATTTTATCTGTGGCCTCGGAAAATAAATAAATAAATAAAGCTGCAAGCGGGTGTCAAATAGGGCAGACAGAGTTTGGGAGACACAGCGAAGATGGATTAAGTCATGCGTTAAATTGCTTCTTTGTGGGAATGAATAAATACATTTGAGGAACTAATTCCTTGAACGTGCGCCAGACCGTGCGTGTGTGTATTCGATTTTGTGTGTGTGTGTGTGTGTCTGTGCGTGTGATGGTTGCATAACAAGGTGTCGAATAGCTCTTTCTTTCGTCCTGCTGCGTATTGGTCCTACTTTCTCTAATATTCAGAGGTTTTTATTTATTTATTTTGTGCTTGCATGCTTTCTTTTTAACTTTTAACTGCTTGGTTTCTGCTTAAAACTGTGGTACTGCTCATTTTGGTTCTGTTGCATCACAATTAGAGAAAAAGTTTTCTGTCATTCTGTTCTGTTCTTTGTCTCATAAAAACAACACAGCTAGCAAACCAAACCAACAACAAGCTAAATAAAGAATAAAGAAGGTTTATTTTGGTTTGGTTGTTTATTCTTCCTCATCTTTTATAGATCGAAGTCCTTACAGTTCACAAATGTCACCGTGCATTCGACAGAGCTGACCTATTAAATGATTCAGGGGGAACGCCTAAATAGTAAAAAATTTAAAAATAATTTTCCACAACATTACCAACACTGTGTAGAGTGAGAAAGGATAATTCCACCTAAAATTGCTCACTTGAAAACCCACAATAAGATCAGACGTGTGCAGTTTGAACAACTTGGCTTTATATTTTGACTATTTAATTCCTAAGCCAAACACTCTCAAAGACGTACCTTTAAACCACTCGTTTGATCATCTATGTTTTCTTTTAATCACTTACTGTGATTTTTCCACCCATTTTCTTTCATTGTTGTTGGTTCAGCACATTTGTCAACCAACAGTTCTTCTTTTACATGTGCTATATAAATAACACGAACATCTTACTCATTGAGAACAAACAGTAACAAACTAAACAGCACTCTTTGGATTCTGTTCATGTATTTGTTGTCGTACACTTTGATCGTTTTTCTGATTTAGTCATTTTAATTAGATGCCGATATTCGAAAAAGTAGGTAAGGGTTAGGTATCTTAGATATTGGGGATCAGACCTGCAACCCTTCAACTGGAAGATGTATAATGAGATGTTTAATTTAGAAAAATTGCAAAAGTTTTGTTCTTTATACTCACTGGCGAATGCTCTATTCTACCTATGCTATCTATATCTATACTGCTCATAATTATATTTTGTACCTATTATTGTGTAGATGTGCTTGGCATTGTAGATTAAGTTTAAAAAATGAATGTTTAGTCCTTGTGGAAGGGAAATGGGAGCACAAAGGATTGTGGTTATGTCATTGCGAACTTTGATGTTGTGGATTCCTTTGAAACCTTTTGTTTGAGGAATAATCACAATGATATCACAAGCCTACACTCATCACCACACATAAACACACAAGACACATATAAACACAAATAGACACTAATACCCATTTATACAGACACAATTGCACAAACACACACATTGACTTACATTTGATTGTTTGTTTTACCAGGAGGTGGAAAATATACACTACTTACCCCGCTCAGAGTCCATAACCGAAGGTCACGCAGCTTCCGCGGGTTGATTAGGGGGCGAGGAAGACTGGTTCGATGCGGCTGTCGTGTAATCACATCGCCGGATCAGTTGGTTCTCTGGTGCCACGGCCCGTTCCTAACGACATCAGCAGAGGTCCCCAGGTCTCCATTAGTGGACAGCACGTCCATCACTGAACAACTCAAAGCTAATCCACAGCTCTTCTCCATTGTTGTTGTTTAACCACGGCCGTTGACCCCTTTTAGCTGTAATGGAGCGTCGCAATACATTAGGCGGTCTGTTTGTTAACGTTAGCTTCTCTGATGCTAGGACGATACAGATGCTAATTTGGTTACCGGGGCGGGGGGGGGGGGCGCTGTTGACATGTGACCTCTCGTGTGCCGTTGTGATTCAGGAGTCCCGACTGTCCCGGCGATCGGCTTTCTGTTTGTGTGTGTGCGTGTGTTTGTCAGGAGGGTGTAAACACAAGGCAACTCATATTTATACACACACGCAAAAACATTGAGATACAGGAGAAAAAACATCTGCGCACATACACGTAAAGTTTAGACAGACACAAGGAAACACAAACATCTGTACGCACATAGGCCTACATAGAAAAAATATCACAGATATACTGCATATTCTAAGGCACATACATTTTATGTTTCCATGCCAACCAGAGAACGTTTCTTCGGAGAAGAAAGTTTCAACGGCAGGTGTGTGTGTGGGTGTGGGTGTGGGTGTGTGTGTGTGGGTGTGCGGCGAATGACCTTTCTAAAGGCAGGGGATCTTTTCTAGCAGGGCCACGGTCTCCAAACCACGCTAACGACACCCCGCTGTCACCCATCTTCCCCGGTTCGCACCTACTGGGTGACCCTGTTCCTCTAAATCACCCTGGAGGTCTGGCCCCCGTTACTTCTATGGTTGAGCTCTGCAAAAATGGTAACATTTCTTGGATTCTCTTCTTCTATTACTCAATTTAAAGGCTAAGGCATTGGACTCTCTACCGAAAGACAACGGGCTCACTCTAACCTGTGTCCTGCCTAGCCTGTAAGCATCCTGGAGCAAGATGTCTCCTTCCACTCAGATCCAACAGTCACTAGTTTATAGCAGAACCGGGAGGGAGACGGCACAGAGCCTGGGCCTGAACCAACAACTGAAGGGGCGGAGTTACATTGTTTCCTATTCCATATATATTCTACCAAAGAAAACTAATGTGCAGGAGTGGATGATGCCTTCAGAAGGGGATCTTAATTGTAATTAGACGTGGTCAATCTTAACTAATTGTAACTTTTAAGCTTGTTACCTAAAGCTTGTCAATTACGTTCAAACGGATTTCTGCCCCAAGCAACATGATTGGTCATAGCAAATATGAGGCGAAAGAAAGCGAAATACCCCATTCCGCCAGAATAGAGCTAGTCTGCCACCAGATGTGAGATGTAAATGTAATTAATTACTCCGGAGTGGTTTAAACCGGAATGAACTGTTAGTCAATTTGTATCAAAGAGCCTTGCGTAAAACTTCTCACATGCCCCCACAGAAAAAAATGTAAGTGGCTTTTTTAATCCCTGGTTTTTCAGCACAAACAGCTTTTTAGCGTGTTAAAAGCTTTTGTTGATGTTGTGGAGGCTCCTTCAACTGACTCCTCGCTCAAAACAACACGTCTAAAAACAATCTGTACACATGCCTCCATAAACCTCTCCAGTTCTAAACCCACTTACCTTTTTCTTCTTTAACCATTTCCTTTAAAAAGTTAATTGCTAACCCAAAAAAGAAAAAACGCATTCAGCAAAATTGAATAGTAAAAGATTTGCTGTCTGCGATTAAAGGGCAAGTAAACCGCCGTTTCTGCAGGAGAAAATACAAGTTCCCCAAAATGGGATCCGAGCAGTCGTGACTGCTCAGGTATGAGAAAATAGACACATTGGGTTCCATAGGAGGAAGTGAGAGGGGTGCTGTCAATCACAGTCAAAGCCCACGGAACACTCACTCCAGCTATAGAAAACTACCACTCTGGAAAAGCATTTATTGCTAGAGGTGAAAAAGTGAATTGGAGTTTACTTTCCTTTCACAAAGTACATTTAATCCCATCTTTGTCACAGAGTGTGGGATGGATTGGCATGGTTCTCCCAGTCTCTTTTGTAACCGAGTTTGCCCTTTTGCCCTTAGCAGTTGATTTGAAGCCATGACTGACAACATCTTCAGCCAATCAGATAAATGTAAATGTCACCAACAGAACACACACGATACAGCTCCTTTCAAACACCCGAAGCTGTGAATGGCTGCGATTGGACCGACCCCCGAGCCAGGTCTGCTGGAGATCGGTCCCCCCGGGACAGGGGCCAGACGCATACGACAGAGCAAATACAGCAGGAGCTCACACATTTGTCTTGATCCAAGGCAAAATACAATATATATTTTGCCAACACTGATGCATGGATGCATTGAAAACCGCCTCCCAGAGCTAACCCTGAAAAAAGGAAAAACTCTCTACAGCGATGCTCCTAAACCTTTCCAAACCGCTGCACCCCTTTACAGGGTTTTATTTTCTAATACACCCCAACCACAAAAACAAAAAGAAATCAACGCAAAACACCTGTTTGAATGGTGAATGAACCATGCATGCGTCCACTGTCCACATCCTCTCATCAAGGAGCTCCGATAAAAGTTCTGTTCTCTCGTTAGAGAAATAGCTGTAGCTATTTGATATTTTTAATGAAGCAAGAATCAAATTCTCAGAAGAATCTAAATGAGCCGGACCACAATATATGTAGACCACGGCACCTTGCCTGCATTACCACCTGCCCCCTTGATCAACGGCAGCCTCCGATTTGTCCATCCGTCGGCCGGTGGGCCTGAGAGCAACAGGCGAGGATGAGTGTTCCAATATCCATACTTCCATGAGTACACTTAAACATAGTACACTATCTGTACTCACTAAATGAGCTAATTTTCAGATGTCAGTGTTGTTCCAAATCGAATACTCCGTGGTGCACTCACCGTAAATTCCGATCACGACTGCCGCCGCGGCTCCTCCCCCGCAATAAACATCCCGCTTTGAACGGTGAACTCTTAACGCCTAGCAGCTATAAAAAGCTATAAAAGCTATAAAAACTACAAAATGACTCTATTAATGTAGGCTATGTGGAAAATGCGCCGACTTTGGCTCAGCCTAGCTCCGCCCTCTTCCGCTACGAAGCTAAGATGGCTACCGTTGAGTACGAAAAGTTTACATCGATCCCAAGGCTTGGCCGCTGAGCACTGGTGGATTGCGGAAGTATGCACTGTTCCTGGGGGCTTGATCGATCCACACTTCGCAATTTGACCGTTTTGAATACACCATCCGGGTCCTTTCAGTACACTTATTTTCGGCCTATCTGAATTGGAACGCCCTACATACTCAAACTAAAGCTAGTAAGTACGGATAGTATGGATATTGGAACACAGCAAGGAACTAATCATTTCCGTGCGAGGGCTGGCTCTCGCCAGGCCAAGGATAGCTGGCCTGAAGCTGGAGGCGGAGGTTTCATTTGGAACGGATGAGGTTAAAGCTGTTTAACAAGATTGTCTGAGAGCTTAGCAGCACTCCATTGTTCGACACAAGGATGAGTTTCCTCCCAGGGTTTGTTGGGCAGTAAGTTCCGCGAAATGGAATCGGATCGGATCACGTCCAAGGAACCATTGTAGTACACTACAGGGAGTTATGTTACAACCGCAATACACACCGCTTAACAAGGAAAAGAAAATGAATTAAATTAGGATAAAAATAACAGTTAATAAAATCCTAACCACAAAGATACATTTGAGAGGTAGATTTTATCAAAGACGATCATACGCTATTTTCCATGTTAGCTTTTATTAAATTGTATCTACTTAAACCTGCACTCGGTCAGTTTTTGAATTAGCGGCCTCTAGTGGCTTGCGTTGTGACTACAGTTATAGCTATGTCATTTTCACATTATACACATTTCCATGGATGGATTGACTTGTTAATGAGCGCGTTTTATCCTTGAGAAAAGTTGTAGCATCTTTGAGTGAATTGCTGCAGTAGAACAGTGACATAGAGCATGTTTAATATATGCATCAAGGATCAAACGTTTTCAACCGTAATTATAAATCATTAACCCCCCCCCAACCCTTGGAATTCTTTCTCTCTACCTAATGAGAAGAGGAAAGTGTGGAGGGTTTGCTCACTAATGTAGGTGCTTGCCGTCAAGATCAATTATACATTTACCTTGATTATCACATATATTAAAACATTGCACGGATCGCAAACGTTTGATACGCAATTATCCTATTACACACACACGATTTCTCTTCCCTTCATATGGGTCTAGCAGGGAGCTCGTTGTGATTAACGTAAAAAAAAAAGTGTGCAGGGGAGAGAGCGAGAGAGAGAGAGAGAGAAAAGTATTGCTTATCATTAAAAACGACGTAGCGGTCGGCATTCGACTGTGACAGCAGTGTTGCTCCCTGCCTCAGTGCTCTTGAGCGACACGATGAAGGAATATCGTCCTCCGTTTCTAATCGCTAGTTGACCTGTTTAACATCTGCTCTCATCGGGGCGGAACCTGAATCTTAAGACACCTCAAGCCGCCTTATGGAGTCCCTCGGCTGATCTTCTTATCATTAACCTTCAAAACAATGTTTACACGAGTGGCCAGGGCCTAGCATGAGTTTAGCTGCCATCTTCTTAAGCTTATAATGATTTATGCTGATGCAATCTGCGTAAATGTCAGTTTATATTTTGTATTGTCTTTTGTTTCGCCCTTTTGTTAATAATTAGCATTATGGATACACTTATCCAAGAAGGAATGATGTTTCATTTTATGCACATGTCATCGAGGAGCAGGTATAGGGCACTGTTTCTCACGCCGTGGGTCAGGCCGTGGAGCAGAGGCCACTAGCCCGCACTCCAAAATACATACCGCTTAATGCGATTGTTGACTGTTTAGACCTGCACTGCAGCTTTCGTGATGTGTGCCCATTACTCACAGAGCCATCATACCACAGCAAATCACTTGTTACACTGCTCACAATCACTGATTAAAAACTGTCTCCCACTTAATTATGACTGATTAATGTTAATTTGGCTATTCAAGTTATTTATGACTTCCGGCTTATTTATGTTGCTCTACCGGGGCCCTGGCCTGAAACCGTTTTGGGTGAGAGCCTCTTGCTCAACTCATCGTTACATATGCTCAACAGGAAGAGTCACAGGGGCCTGTTCTTCTTACATTAAAGCCATCTTTCTATCAAGAATGATTACGCCATTTTATGAGTGGAAGGGGTGAGTTGAAACAAGCGTTTAGAGAATCGGATCCCAGCGATTTCTTTTCAAACCGGGATGGAGCAATCTGATGCACAATGTCTGGTGGCTGTGGAGCGCCTTACATTGGGCATTTGTCAGCCGGATTGAAGAATATATATACTCAAGATAATGCGAAAGAAACAGAGTACTGTGGATCTGTTTATACCTGCTCAGGGACTCAGAGCTTCCAGAGTCTGGCCTCCCAGACCTCGAGGGACTCAAAACAACACAACGGGGAGAGCCTTTAAACAACCCGCGGAAACAACAACGCGTACCTCTGATGTGTACCGCTCTTCCGCAAGTTCTCGTCTCATAATAAGTCCCATTTTTTGGGGTGTACAGTGTCCCGTCTGATTTAAATAATCAACAAAGAAGGCTTTGATATGCTAAGTCGTTTGTTGTGTTCCTCGTCAGATCTTCAGTGGGACTTGAACCTCGCGTTGACCCGTTCTTTGCGAGGGCTGTAGTATTTCACGCATCTCCTTTGGACCTGTAACTCTTCATCTCACCGTCCCCGCCCCTACCGTCTTCTTCGTACGCATAAATATATGTAGGTATGACATTAAGGGACGCCCACAGGGGTTTATGCAAAGATCACTCATAATTACGACCGCTGAAAGATAATTAGATGACAAAGAAAATGGATGCCATCTTCCCTGTTACTCTGAAGAAGCCGAGGAGTAAGGGCTGCTAACTGCCAGAGACACACACACGCACACACTGATACGCACACACACACACAGACCTTTTAGTGAACCTTTAGGTTTACTACTTTGGAGAATCTATTCAGGTTGTTTTGTCTCCAATCGTTTCTTTTCCCCTCCTACGCCCATGTTTTCTCATTATCTTTTTGTCTGTGTTTGTCAACACAATCATTTACAGCGCATACAAAACACACCTTACCGTCCTCCGCCTACATTCAAATCTCATATCCCGACGTTGCACTGAAAGTGATGAACCGCTTCACTCACCATGTTAGATTCAGAGCCTATTTTGTCTGATTATCCTTGTCACAATCGAAAGTGAAATCTGATTAAAGATACAAAAATAACGTAATAAGGGAGGAGATGAAAATGATTTTTTCTGACAGGTGAGTGAACAAAGACGGATTATTCGATGATATAATGTTTCGCACATTTCTAACACCCCGACGTAAAATATTTTTCTCCTTGAACGGGAAAAGCGAGGCCATGAAATACATCAAATCGCAGAGTAAGAAACATTGGTCAAATACAACAAATAAATGGAGCCTCTGAAAACCCAGTGTCTTCCAAGAATGCCAGCATTTATTTCGAGAGCCAAATATAATTGAAGTGCACCTAAGCCTTTGTGAAGGGAATCTGTCTCCCGATGTTAGTTTCAGAAAGGTAAGGGGGTGGGGGAGTTGCATTTGGATCCAATACCGGATTCCACACAATTAATGGTTTTAATCTGTTCTGCTCGCCCACTAAAGGTTAAAGCCAGGTGATACATCAGCCCGCGCTCCCTGCTGATTGGCTGATGGTTAATTACTTGGCTGGTGGGTAGATGTCGAGGGGGAATGTCGACATCTGTGGAAATAATCCATCACTTAGTTGTGTAATAATGTGTTTGTAATGGCTGACTGGCCACAGTGGAATTTGTGCTCAGAGTGGGAGGGAACTACCGGTTCAACTCAGGTTCCCACTGGGACGTCACGAGTGGATCATCATACCTTTGTGCGTGACCTTGCGTTTGATTTCTAATTTGTTTTTATGTGTGAGTTCGGCCGTGTCTGTGTGTTTATTTATTTATGGTATATTTTTGTACATGCTTTGGTGTGTGCTTGTGTGTGTGTGTGTGTGTGTGTGTGTGTGTGTGTGTGTGTGTGTGTGTGTGTGTGTGTGTGTGTGTGTGTGTGTGTGTGTGTTTGGGGGGAGGGTTGTGTGTGAGCGAGTGCGTGGGCAGAAAAGTCATGAATGCCATACATTTCAAAATAATAGCCCCAGGCAACGGACCCAAACCCACCGAATCTACGGTCTATATTTCCCACCCTCAAGGGCCTGTTGATTATATACTCGGCCTCAGCTAATTTAAAAGAGAAAAAAAAAAACGATCTCGACCACAACAGATAAAGGTTACAAAACAAGAACAAAATAAACTGTTCTTGTTACCAATTTCTTGTGTCAAACAAGCAGCCTGTGTCTCCATGTCGCTGTAATGACTTGTGGTCCAAGTCTGGTCCGGACATTCAGTTACTGGGAGCCAAACAGATCCATTCTGCCTCACGGAGGAATCAATACGGGCTTGTTCAGACCCGACCAGACGTTTGTTATGGAACGTGCCCAACGGTGGACTGACGAGATGGAAACTGGAATATTAATGGAAGACTATATACTGAAAACACACAAACAGGGCTGCAATATATACACACGCATTCACCACACGCACACACACACACACACACACACACACACACACACACACACACACACACACACACACACACACACAACAACAGAGATACATTTTATGTATGTGTAAGTGATTCTCATGTCAGTTTAAACATTGCACATTTCTGTTATGTTCCTGTCAGGACTTGATTGGGATTTTACTTTTCAGGAATTCAATATTCATTCGATCTATCGTGAAGATCGACATTTCAATTTCCAAATTATACTTTTGAATATTAATGTAAAAATGTATACAGCTGAATCATTAAAAATATATATCATTAACTTTGAACTTTTACGACCATTGAAAGAGAAATAGATTAATATTGTAAAAGTGTTATTCATCTGAACTTGTATGAATGTCTCCCACCTGTGGATGTGTTCGGAATCTCTTAAGAAATCGGAGGGAATCCATGTCATCGGAAACCATCCATGATAATAATGATGGAGAAGGCTTGAGTCCACCTCTCTGGTATTTGAATAGGTGGACAGTGCAGGGGCGGCAGTTGGCACATGGACAGGTTGAAGGAGGGATGTCTTGAGTGGGATGCAGTCACCTTTAATTAGCAGCAGCCGTTCTTTCCGGAAACGTCAAAAACATTGATACCTCATCCTTATCATTCTTTTTCCTTGTAAGACGCAAGGCAATGTTGTATTTCTTCTAGCGTGCAAAGAGGTATTTTGTTATTAAATTGCAATGACCGCTGAAGGCAAAAGCGACCATAATGAATGGCGGTGAATTCAAGTATTTTTTTCCCGGAACGGAATGAACTCATTATTTCAAAACCCCTAGTTTGAGAACTGCAATAATACACAGTGGAAAAACAGGTTGAAGCATTGTTTTGTCAAGCCTGAAACAAAGATGGATGTATTTCATTATGAGTTTGTCACAAATGCTGACAGACAGCAGAAACAACTGGGGAAGGGGTTTTTCCTGCTGTCTTTAATAAATCCACCGTTCTGCCAGCTCCTGTCTGCTGTTCAGGGCGCGTCCTGGTGCCTCTCCTAGTACCATCGTACCACCATGCACTCCTTTAACATGCCACTATACCATGACTGATTTATATCTTCTTCCTGTCCTCTGTGTGTACGTGTGTGGGTCCCATCTTCTTCTTCTCCCAGGTTCTGACAGGCTGAAATTGCTTTATTATTCCCCAAGAGTCGGCCACGTCCCAGGGTAGCACTCAGCTCATCACCCATCACCCTCCCCCTTCTCTCTGAGAGCAGGAAATAAAGAGCCAGGCTTTTCCTGGGTGACAGATTTGTGTAATAGTCCCTGGTGCCAGACCCAACCAACCTACAGCTGGGCAAACGGGGAGGACTGGCCAGCAGGAGAGGAGGAGGGGAAGGAGGAGGAACAACTTAGCTCATTGGGGTTCGAAGGCATTTTGTATTGTTCAGGGGACTAAGACACACAGGGTTTTGTAATAAGACAGTCACGTGTTGCTCTTGTGGTTTGTCTCTAAACCTTAATGCTGGCCTAGTCTCTCAAATCAGGTTCAGATTCAGAACATCTAGAGTCTGTTGGCAGAAGAGCTCCAATCTGGTTGAACGGGGGGGTTTTGCCTCGTATTAGTTTTCCATCAGTCATGGTGCAGAGGCGGGGATCTCTGAGTGCGTGGGTGGTTTATTATATATTATATATATATTATATTATTAAATGGAATACGGTTGGGTAGGTTGAGGTATGGTTCTGTTAAGACTGTGGTCTTAGTGTGGTCAAGGTCGGGGTTAGCACCTAGGAGGCCTTATTGACCAATCAAAACCCTCTGTTCGGTGTAGAGAGGCTATAGACAATATACTCTCAAATACCATACCAAGGTTCTCCTCCAAACACGTATTAAAACAGAGATACAAGGTGTCAACATTTTCTCCAGAATTCTTCTACCATATTGTGTGAAATCTGATTAAAAGCAAAACTAAACTCGAACATTGAAACTTCAAAACATTGAAACACAGGCTATTTTAAAAAAATCTAATCATAACGCATAAGGCTGCTCCAATAGTGTAAAAACAAACAAAATGAAAGGGAAGCGGAAGGAGGAATCTGCATTACAATCGGCCCCAAAAGTACAAGGGCTTATTGTCTGGTCTGGAAATACATCAGCGTCTTTGGTTTGTTCTGATTGCTTGAACCCCGTATTCCATCAGCAGCCGCCCTGTGTACAATAGAAAAGCCTGCGCAGGCAGACACCCACGATTTAGCAGCGGGCTTAATATCTGTACCTGCCTCCGTCCGCCTCTGTTTCAGACAAGGCCGGGGAAACTCATCCTCTGTTATTGGCTCAGGGGCGGATGAATAGGTGTGACTCTTCTGAGGTTTTGTGTGGGAGAATTCATATTGGATTTTTATTTGTGCGTGGTTATTGCTGGTCGGAACAATGTCATATTCAACCGCCTGCGAGGAAGGAGTACATCTCTGTTTTGAGGTTGTTTGTCATAGTCAAGGTTTGAGATTTTTTTTTTAAATCGATTATGGTTGATTGTTTCGATGGGTTACGGGTGTTCGCTAATAATGTCATTTTTTGTTTGTTGCCTCAGTTTAGTTCTTCCTCTGGCAACTGAACTGAAATAACAAATTCTCTAACTAAAGAATGTCTCGATAAACAATTGAGTGCTGATCCTTCTCCTACCAATATCCCAGTGTTTGAAATGACTAATGTTTTATTTATGGGACAATGTGGCTCTAAAACATCCTGACTAATAGCCAAGGAACACTTCAGTCCTGCAGAAAAACAAAACATCAGATTTGCCAAACAGGAACACACAGTAATAATTTCACCGCAACACACCACACTTTAAAACCCCAGCCGCCCCTGAAAATAACCTAAACGCCGTCACAACAACAAAGGCTTCCATATTGTTTTCGTTCCCCCCAGAAAGGGGTGGGGGGGGGAGTATGTTACACCAACTTTACTTTTAATGACGTCTCCTTGAGTACTGGGGTGAGGCTTTCTGAAAGTTGGCTTTTCTTGTGGGGTCCTTCACAAAAACCCACACTCATACACATGCGTGCGCACCCACACCAACACTCACACACACACAAACAGACACACACACACATGTTGTAGCCCAGGCATCACACCGTGTCTAGTATCTCACACAGTCCCCGTCCCCGCAGCAAGGACAGCATGAATCAAGTGGTGTTTTCTGTTCATGGAGGGTCTTCACTCTATTTCAGTGAATATTACTTTTTATGTCTGTCCCCTTCTGTTAAATCAGAGTTGTCATTTTTATGGGGAAGCGGGCTTTGGAAGGGGTCCCGTTGTAGGAAGAGGCCGCCTGCTGATTCATCACCAGCGCTGCCCACCCCTGGTGTGGCGCCACACACATGCCTTCACTGGGATATTGATATAATATGGCAGGTGTTGACGGGGTGAACATGAAGATGTGTGGGGAAGCCGACTTTCAGACGTAAATATTGAATCATGGGATAAAACACTGTTTTGATCCTATGGTGTAGCAAATATATACGCAAACACCTTCATGCTGTATGGTTAAACTTTGTCTCAAACGCAAGCAAATTTGAGAACGCGAACGGAACAAGAGAGAACACAGAACTGCGAAGCGTACCGATATAGTGTTTGAACCGAAATAATCGTAACCTGGAAAAAAATTATTTGGTGGAAAACACCCAGGTTATATGAGACTTAAGTTTGCCCGCTCGGGAATAAAACGCATTGATTCTTCCAAACTCCAAAAGGGATGTTGTGAAATCAAAGTATTTTCCCTCTTCTAGGTAAACAAATTGAGGCCCTCTGTGCTGTTTATTTATTGATGACGAACTCTCCTCCAGGCCATGTATACAGAGCCGGGCGGGCAAAGTTGCAAAGTTGGGTTTTTTACTTTTTGTAACTGCTTCTTTGTTGTGTTTCTGCAAGGTTTGATGGAAGGGCTTTGATTGAAGACATTTTTCTCCGGCTCTTGGTTATGGTGTTTTGTAACAGGAGTGAATGCTGCCTCTCTTTTTACCTCTCAAAAACGATAGTAATACCCAAACAACTGGGTTTTGGGTAAACACAAAAATAGATGCCTTTAAAGTTCCATAATTAGAGTCCACGGATGACAGCGAATCGCTTTGTTTAAGAAATTGTCTATATCTTGGTGCATCCGTTTTTCTTCTTTTTTTTTTCTTTTGTCCCAATCCCAAAGGGACAAACAATTAAGGTTAAGTAAACAAAAAGGAAATAATACTCCTTCAAATCACAGCACATCAATGTCAAAGCCCAGGATTCATTTCATATATATTTAAACCTTTAAAATTCTACCTTTGTAGTTGTTTGTTGACAGTTACTGCTGCTTTTTTAGCTTTCTTGCTTCCAAATGCATCGGTTTGTTATTGTAATCAACCAAAAACAAATGGCTTGCGTAGGTGAAATTACACTATATACTTCTATATTACCATATTTTTCTACCTCTTTCTCTTCCGAATGTCTGCATCTCTCCTAAAATAAAAGCTAGGTGAGATTTATGTTTTCTATCATGACTTATTACAACGATTTGTGGGATATTTCATTCTGAATGATCCATCAAGGCATTCTACGGTGTGTTATTTCAGAATAGCAGACCGCTTCTCTGAGGTAAAGATCGTTGCTGGGGACCTAATTCCCCCCTAGTTTCCGTAGAATGGAACGGATACATTTTTTTGCGGAAGCAATAAAATCATTTTTTTAATAATACTAAGTAAACATTTTATAAGGGGTCACGATAGTGTCTGGTTTTATGTCTCCATACATTATCCCTTACATAATAACTCATTCAGATGGCAAGCATCCTTGTGTTGCCGTCTGTCATTTTCTTATTCAACGTGACCTTTCAAGGGTCTCTAGTGTCACGTCAGTTGCATGTACGTAACACCTGCACTATATAAGCCTCTTACACGGTCACATATGCATCAATTCCAAGACCTTTTGAGAAGGTTCCACAGCTGAACCAGAGCTGGCCGACGCCGAAAGAGGAAATCATCTCCAGAACGTCCCTCGACATATCCGAGCACCTCCATCATGTTTCACCGCGTAATATCACAAAGCCGTAATACCTTCAAACTCGATTAGCTGTGGGTCCTGTCCCTGTGTGTTGTCAATTTGAGGCCACAGAGCAGCATGAGCTCTGACAGAAAAGGGTTTAAAAAGAACAAACTTCTACAATAACAAAAAGGACGAGAACGGAGGCCAAGGAAACCACATGTCTCTGACTTTGGTCAAATTGAATCAACAATCGATGGTGACTGAACAGCTCAGATATCGACATACACCGCATTCATTTTTTTTGTGTGTGTTTGTGTGTGTGTGTATGTGTGTGTGTGTGTGTGTGTGTGTGTGTGTGTGTGTGTGTGTGTGTGTGTGTGTGTGTGTGCGTGCGCAGGCGCACACGCGCGCGTGCGTGCGTGCGTGTGCGTGTGTGCGTGTGTGTACGCTTGTATGCTTGCCTCAGTGCCCAAAAGGATACAGAGGCTTAAAGAATATCAATATGAGCCATGGAGGAAGTGGTGAAGATGTTACCGTGGCGACCAATCCAGGAGATCACGATAACATAACAGCACCCTTTCAGAGCCCCCCCATCGAAGCTAACACAGCGAACCAGAGTTAGTGTTCATATGCATCATGTGGGAGGATGCATCGAGAGAGAGGGCTCCATCTGTGTGTGTGTGTGTGTGTGTGTGTGTGTGTGTGTGTGTGTGTGTGTGTGTGTGTGTGTGTGTGTGTGTGTGTGTGTGTGTGTGTGTGTGTGTGTGTGTGTTGGTCGAGTCATCCAGATGTTAAAAGTCGGGGCCTCAATACTTTTTAACAAATTTAAGCCGGACAGCCATACGTAAGTTCAGACAGGGTGACTACTTGCACTTCAAGACTTTTTCTCTGTACCTTTCAGACGCAGACAACTTTTGGGACATTGCTACACCTTTAAGAGATTTAGATCTCCCACACTATCTCCCAGCGTTCAGGAATAACTCAACCTTAACCGCTCACAATGCCTGTCAATGTAAGTATGGCTGCCTGCATCTCTGTGCCTTTCAGATGCTACAGTCACTCAGACCCAGCTCCGCCACACAGAGAGGTTCATCACCGGCACAACGACGCATCATCAACCCATCTGTCCCATCACCACGACGTCAGGACTCCATGGGGGATAATCCGTCTCCTGCAGCCCATCTATACCGTGATTCAAATGTATCCTTGCATTCATGGAGTCCTATCGCCGAAAGGACGCATGAGAAATTATCATTTTCCATCCAATTCGTCTCTCCTGATTGAAACTGTAGCAGGTTCTCTCGGTGGCGAGCACTTTGAAAAGGACTTCTGTATGTTTATTCAATCCGACGTCGACTCTAACAGAAAACTTGTTCAAACGTGCCTTGGACCTCCTCGATTTAACAACCGCCCTAACATTGACAAAAAGACACTAAAAACTAAAAATACGGTTTTTATTCCCTCCAGATTTAATCCTGACACGCTCCTTTGCATCGGTTTGACACAGACCTGATGAAAGACTTCAGGGTATAGACAAGATGTTGGGGAACGCACAATACAAACAAATAAACAACATCAAATGCACCGGGCCGACCCAGTAGCTGAGCACCCAGCAGCCTTCATCTGGAACACCAGGTGTGGTGAGATCCTGCCGCTTGGCGTCACTTACAGCTCAACTCGGGTCGTTTAATTGGAACAGGAAGCCACGAAGAAGAGAGGGCGTGCTGTTCCTTTGATTTAGGGGCGGTGAGGGGGAGGGCGTGTTTTCTTCTTCTTCTTCTTCTTCTTCTGGTATATAAATTATGTATTCATCTCCGGAAGAGTAATTGAAAGTTAGCGAGGGTAGCGGGAGCGAGCGCCAGCCTTAGCATGTCTCGCTAATAAGCCGGCGTCCAGCTTTGAAGCTCTGCGAGAGGAGCAAAGCACTCACCAGCTCTGCTTTGTTTCCGCCACCAACATGTGGATGTACCACAGAGCGCTGGGATAACATCTGAAGCTCCCTCTCTTGCTCTCCCTGTCTATCTCTCTCCCTCTCTCTCTCTCCCTCTCTCTCTCCCTCACTCCCTCACTCCCTCTCTCTCTCTCTCTCTCTCTCTCTCTCTCTCTCTCTCTCTCTCTCTCTCTCTCTCTCCCTCTCTCCCTCTCTCTCTCTCTCTCTCTCTCTCTCTCTCTCCCTCTCTCCCTCTCTCCCTCTCTCTCTCTCTCTCTCTCTCTCTCTCTCTCTCTCTCTCTCTCTCTCTCTCTCTCTCTCTCTCTCTCTCTCTCTCTCTCTCTCTATCTGACACACATTGTAGCACCCACTCAGAGAGTAACTCATGCACACACCCACTCACAAACTCATACACACACAGTCACGCACACACACACTTGCATAAACTATATGCAAAAACGCATCCAAAAGCAAGCACACTTAAAAGCAACTTGCACACAATCATGCACACATAAACAAAGTGAAGTCTCACACTTAAACAGACACAGAGGCACACGCATGCGTATGGATGTAAGAATATGTACAGTAGCATAGATATAAACAGACATACCTGCTATGTCAAGTGCTTGGGCTACCTGGAAAAGTGCTATATTAGTGCAATCAATTATTATAATTGTAAAGTATTATAAAAAATACCTGTATCTCTACACATCTTCCCCTCACAGACACACGTACGTACCTAAGTACATACATTCACACACTAACTTGAGACTGACGTGCAAGCTAATTGAACAAAAGATAAAAATGGTTATGTAGGTTCAACTACACAACCAAAGTACAAAGAACAAACTTCAGTTGGAAGAAGTTTCCACTCTGTCTATCGTCTGTCTTTGAAGTCTCCATATAGTTTTTGTCACTTAATGTGCCTCATTTATACGACTAGAATGAGACGTTTCTGTACCTGACGGTTAATTATAGATCACAAGCTCCTCTCTTCCAGTGCTCTGGTCGTATCCTCTCTTAATGAACTGATAGATTCCCAGCGACAAGGTTTTCTCTTCGCTGTGGGAGTACACTGAGGCAACTGGCAAGATCAAGAAGATAAAGATCGCTTTTCTAAGAACATGGATGAGTATAGCTCATAGATACATGTCATAGTCACTGAACACAGATGTAATAAATGGCTTTGATACCAGCAGGAAGGATATGAGTCAGGGTCGTCATATGCACTCCTCTCACAGCAGCAACCCACGTGCCCTCCGGCAAGGCACTCAACTCTCCCTTAAGTCATTATGCTTTTCTATCAAAGAAAATACTTTTGACCGGGGACTTCAGCTAGATGTTGTCAAGAAGGGCATTCTGCTATCAGATGCCTACAGGTAGACTGGGAACATTGGCGCTTTAAAAACCCACAACCTTTTGGCTGAGGTTCAAACAGACTCACCACTAGACTGTCCCACCCCCTCAACTCAGCGGTCGTTTTGTTCCAATGGAATCGCTCGGTGACAAATGGCCAAGCCATTGAGGAAAGTGGCTGTCGTCCGTGGAGTATTTTAGTCATCAGGATATATCGACACCCGTAATACAGTTAGCTGTAGCACATCAATCACTGTCAACGCCTGCACAGCACTGTCTTTCAAAGTTAACATAAACTGTAATCTTGCTCTTGGCAAAGGTTTCTTAGTTTTTGATTAATCCTGCTTATGGGCATGATCACCCATCCAAGCACTTCAATGCTGTAGTCTTTCTCATTCGCAGGATTCAATGTAGGGCTAAGGCCTGTTTATGCATAAATGATTTAATATTATATTTTATTTCCAACCTCGGTATCTGTCACTTCTAACTCAGTATCCTTCCCGCTCCCACATCGGCTATAAGCCAAACTGCAGCACGGTTGTCTCTAGACTCTGTGAAACTATAAGTGTGATTAACTGTGTTAATACGAAGGAAGTGCGACTGGATGCACTTGAGACTAACTATGGGTTTTGGTGGGCCCTTCATCGGGAATAAACCGAACTGAACTTTTTAAAATGTATTCAAAATGTAAACTTATTGGGAGTGTGGTCTATCTGTTTCCCAACTTTAAAGAGCTCCTAGTTTACCACCAGTTGTGATGATGCTTATCCACACCTGGGGGTAAAGATATGGACCTTTTTACATGATATACCCCTTATTTAAACATATTACATTCCAGAAGAAGGACATTCTGTAGCACAGTTAATGGGAGAAAGTTTTGTAAGCAATTGCAGGACAACGGGAGACCGAGATTTTGTTTGAAGCCACTATTTTTTCCAGTTTATACAAAGGGAACCTCAAGTCACATCTTGGTATGCTCTCTCTCTCTCTCTCTCTCTCTCTCTCTCTCTCTCTCTCTCTCTCTCTCTCTCTCTCTCTCTCTCTCTCTCTCTCTCTCTCTCTCTCTCTCTCTCTCTCTCTCTCTCTCTCTCTCTCTCTCTCTCTCTCACAGTCTCTCTCTGTCACACTCATTCACTCACTCACTCACTCATTCACTCTCTCTCTCTCTTTCCTTTGTCTGGAAAAAAATACACTGTGCGTGTGTGTGTGTGTGTGTGTGTGTGTGTGTGTGTGTGTGTGTGTGTGTGTGTGTGTGTGTGTGTGTGTGTGTGTGTGTGTGTGTGTGTGTGTGTGTGTGTGTGTGTGCGTGCGTGCGTGTGTGCGTACGTGCATGTGTGTGTGTGTGCGTGTGTCACACACACGTATAAGAATTTAGCAACGTGCATGTCTTCATTTAATTAAACAACAATTCATTATTGTTATAAAAGATTCATGGTTGGACATCATGTGTAGGGTAGGCTTCGGACACATGGGGGTCAAACCAAGAACCTTACGTCCGTGACCCACACTCAGATATTATTGCAGCCGTCAGAATAAGACCAACATTTCTGCACAGGGTCAACAAATCAATATACCTCTTAAAGTTCCTATTGTCTTAAGTGCTTCTCAGTCGAGTGATTCACCTGATTGTAAATCAAGGCAGCGCGACAGAAGGAGAATGTTTCCATGTGCATCTTAGTGAGTGTGTGGTGTGCGTTGTGTGCACGTGTGTTTGCGTGCGTGCGCCTACAGTACATGAGCGTGATTGTTTCAGGAGGAATGACGGGCATAGAAGTGTACATTAGTGAATATAATGTAACACAAGTGTTTTTCTTTGTACTTGACATTTTATGGAACTATTACTGTAGTTCCTCAAGTTTATTTACCCAAGTTTATTCACCCAAGTTTATTCAACCATAATCATTTGTGTGATGTCTTCTCCATAAACATTACATCTCCTCTTCCTCACGCAAATAAATTACGTGATGATCGTACGCGGGAAGAATACATGTAGGCCTATATTGCAGCTCCCTGCTCATCTCTGGTTCTGTTCAAAGGAGAGAAAATGAAAGAGGGCTTGAAACAGCTTAGGTCTACTTCTTTCATCCAACATTTTTGCTATTGTCCCCTTTTTGTTTGGCTTTGATGCATATTTTACTAGCGTAAGCTATGTGAATTTAAGGCGGAATTCTCAGTGTGCTTTTATGTTTACGCTCCGCATGCCTCAGGGATCGCTGCTGGTTGTGGTTCCAACGTGTCTTCAAACGCGGGGAGATTAGCGTATAACCTTTGATTTTCTTACGATCCCTAAGATCGGGCAGAGAATCGTTATTCGAGCCCTGTGCTCGTTTTCCATTGGATTTATTTATTTTTTCTATTGGATCTGTGGTCATATTAGGTGCTCGTAAATTAGGCCTTTTCCCAAAACAGGAAGAGTGTAACAATCCTGTCATAATGTTGTTTAAACGCAATTTGATTCTACCAGACAACTCAGGTTGAACCACTTTTTCCACCAGTTTTTCTTTTGATCATTATTTGTAATCTTTATTTGCATTAGTGATTAATCATTTTGAGTATATATGTATGCATAATGTGTTTACCCTGTCAGCACAAAGAAAGTAGATGATGCAGGTGAACCACAACCCTGAACCACTTTGACCCAGCTGTGCTGAGCAGGTCAACAATGCACAGCGGGGTCTTTTTACCGTTCATAATTACCCGCCCAAACCAATGACCAACCAAAATAAACGGTCCTCGTCTTCTCTTGTAGCTCAACAGTGCCATCTACAGGTGTGGTGTGAGTGTGCGTGTGCGTGTGTGTGTGCGCGCGTGTGTGTGTGCGTGTGTGCGCGTGTGTGCGTGTGTGTGTGTGTGTGTGTGTGTGTGTGTGTGTGTGTGTGTGTGTGTGTGTGTGTGTGTGTGTGTGTGTGTGTGTGTGTGTGTGTGTGTGTGTGTGTGTGTGTGAGGGTTAGAGTATAAGGCTAAGTGTAAGGTTTGTTATAAGGTTTGGTTTTTGTTTTCTCGCCCTCTGTTCTGAATTTTCTTGAATGCTTGTTCTGCCAATCATTTTTATCCCATAATTGTATTTTGATTTTCTCAATCCCTTGTTCTCTCGATCTTTCGGGGAATTTCCTGTTCTCTCCTTTTTTCTCAGTGGTCCTGTTCTTCTCATAGAGTCTGTAGAAGATCTCAGTTTGAACACCACCCAGGCCACCTGTTTTCAAGAATTGGGACTGGTGAAAATAAGTCATCCCCTGCTGTGCTTCAACCCAAACAGGGTTTTCTGATCCTATTGTGTTTGAAATCCAATCAGGCAAGATTATTCTCTCTAATCTTTTCCTAGCGTGTCTTCAAGGGATGACGTGTTCTTTCAGAGGTGTCCTTTTCTCACGGTGGATATTGTACCTAGTAATTTAATTTTGTTTCAAAAACACAAGTTGAAAAGAATACATTGTTACATGAACTGTTGAGAAGGGAGTTAATTTAGGATACATGTTTGGTTTGGTTCTCAAATCTGACTTTGACTGAGCTCTCTCAGTTGTCTTCCAAAATCTTTTTTATTGATGATTGTTAAAAACTAGTTGTTTCACATTCAAATTATATTTCATAATTTAATGATTCAGACTTGGCAGAGTATTAAATGATTGTTTTACAGATCTGAGCCAACTTGGATTAGAGTCTTAATCTGAACTGAACAAACCTCAGCATTGTTTTTTGCCTGCATCGTATCTGTTCAAGATAATTATCTAACTCTGTTATATTGTTTATGGAGAATAGGTTGGGTTCACTTGTTTAATAGTAGATTGGTTTAACTAATTTACTGAAACTCATTCAAGCGATATGTTCCTTTTGTGTTTTAAATAAATCCCCTGTTACTTTCCTTTTGTTTATTTTACAAATATTACTGTATGGAGCCAGAGTTGGAGGTTGGGACTGGATGGTTGGGGAGTATCTTCCCATGATTAAAGTGAATTCAAATACTGTCTGTTTTTTTGTAAAACTTTTTCAAAAAATTGATGGACACAAAGCTATCCTTTTTCGTTTTCTTGAATTCTTGAGTTCTGAATCAATGTTTATTATGATTTCACCTTGTATTGAATGCTTGTGTGGATTTAAACTTAACAGGGATACATATCTTACATAGTCAGTATTTTGTTTGACTTTTCTTTCTCATGTAGGCCTATCTCTTTTTCACATTCTCTGGATAGGGTTCTTGGAATAAATGATAAAGCCAGTGAGAAGTTTGTGGCTGTGCTTATAATCAATACTATACATACTATATAGACAATACTGTGGTTTTCTCAAAAGGTCCCACAAATAAAGAGCACATTTTAAACTGCAGCATCCATGAGCGAATGAGCTTCAATACAGTTGAACGTCATCGTTTAGTGTAGTTCCATCTTATTCCAGCAGAGGGTGTAAATTGGGTGTTCTATGATCCAAGGATATCCAAGGCTGGCTCTCAAACAGCGGTACGCCTGGGGGGAAGAGAGGGTATTTGAAGCATTATTATTACTGTAAACCAGGAACTGTTAGTCCTAAATATTAATGATAAAAATACTTTGCACACTTTCTTGTGTTCCTTTTTAAAAACACATATATGTGTAGCCAATATGTATCGTGAAGTGGCTAAGGTGTTGAATTTCTAGTCGGAAAGTTCTGAGTTTTTTACCCCAATTGTATTTATTTAAGAAACCTCATCAATACCTATATATAATGTATTGATTACGATAGATATTTTTCGTTTGTTGTTTAGAGTTAAAATAACCATGCTGTTAAATGTGTTACTGGGAGGGGTCCGTGAGGTCCGCTGGGAGGCTCTGAGGGCCTCCACACTCAGTCTAGGGACCGCCGGCCTCACCGGACCCGGCCGGATCCCAGCATTCCACTGGGCCGATGCCGCCCGGCTCGCCATGGTAACATGGGGGTCGCAGGAGGAGGGGGTGGGCGTGGCCCAGTCTGGACGTGTCTGACTTGGCTGCAGATATGGATGGAGGTTTGTGGGAGGAGGAGGAGGAGGAGGAGGAGGAGGAGGAGGTGGGAGAGGGGAGAAGGGAGGGAGGAGTGGTCTGTAGTGGGAGTCCAAGTCCAGGGACGACAGCATCATCTAACCAGCGGGAAGATGGAGAATGACGCTGGGGAGGCGTTGCTAAACTCAGAAGCAGAGTGTTTCTTCGATTGAAGTGATCAAATTATATTTGAGGATATTTAGGACAAAGTGTAAGGCTTCTAAATATTCGCCATGTTCTCTGTCTCCAATTCCATTACCCTCTTAAAGGCATTCAATTCCTGAACTATTGTTTCATTACAACAATAGGTCAAGAAGTTAGAGCAAGAAGTTGGCTAGCGGTGCTACTGTGCTAGCTAACCCGTTTACCTGGGACTTGGCTTTGCGTAGTTTATAGCTGCCCGCAGTCAGCGGCTTCCTCACGCTGTCCATGCTGCCCCGCATTTGCCTGGTCAGAGATAAATCGACAAAAGCGTCGATAGTGGTTGGAGGAACACGCAGAACACACAGCATTGGCTAACATAAGCATAGAGAGAATGCGTTTTTGTTGGGTTTTGGTTCGTGACCCAATAGTGGGTTACAGCAGGGGACCACCAATAAATGTGGGATGGGCAGAATAAACTAATATTTGTGTACTTATCCATACAAAATGTACAGTATGGTGGTTCATACCACAACAGGAGGGCAATGTCCTGAAAGAGATAATTTGGTTACGGATTCAAACGGATAGAGGCTAGAGGAGGTGAGCGGGGAAAGCTAGCCATACGCTTGCTTAGCCTGATCCACCGGGTCCAGGTTGGACAGGTAGTTGAAGCGCTGGGTGTCTTTAGGGTGTCTGTCGGCGTGTCTCCATGGAGGTAGACCCAGGCCCGGCTGCTGCCCCTCCCCTGCCTCTAGGCTCCTCCTGCTGGAAGGTTCGTCTCTGGCCTGCTGGGGGGTGTATATCAAGCGCACCTGGTCGAACAGGGCTTGTTCTATGGGGTTTGGAGTCGCGGATCGGATGGCGGTGACCTCAGGAACTATGAATGCCTGGCAGCATGGGGTCTGGTGGGAGGTGTAGGAGATCACACACATGCGCACACAAACCCAAACATATACAGACGCACACACAGAAACACACACACACACACACACACACACACACACACACACACACACATACACGTCTCACACAGACACACACACACACACATACACACAAACAGGCCATTCACACTCAATTAGGGTGTCAGACACACACACACACACATACAGGGTCATACATGTACAAACAGATACATATACAAACAGGGTCACACAAACACAAACAGGGTGTGCCACACATACACACACACAAACACACACACATGCACACACACACACGCCCAAACACACACACACACACACACGCACACACACACACACACACACACACACACAGGGCCAACCACATCCAAACAGGGTCACACAAACACAAACAAAGGGTGTGTCACACATACAGACATACACAACAAACATTATAACCATTCATAACCTCAAATACCCTTTATCATTGCATCATAAGTATGGTATTAAACATCATGGGCATGTATCTATGACTTTAGACGTCCCCCGCGTCCTGCGCTGACTCCTCCACTAACCCCTCTGACCTGGGGTCCCATGCATCGCAGCATCCTGACGGTCTCCACGTAGAGCCTCTTCCAGACGCTGGTCTCATAGGGGGTTGGGGAGAAGGGGAGAGTCCAGGCGAGGCGCACACACTTTGGCATCCACAGCTGGTCCAGCTCCACGATGCCCCGCCAGTGCCAGCTCACCTGGAAACACAGGACAAACACACATTGTTGATAAGAGATCATGTGAAACATCCCTTTTCCTCCTTTTGTCTCTTGTTGCTTCGGGACCTGACCCTAATAGGTAGTCCTTACCCCTTGGGGTTCCATACTATAGTTAGGTTTTTCGGGTTTGGATTATGTTTCTCTGGTTTGTTTTAGGGTTAGGGTTTAGCACCCTTAAACTCAACAGCCTAGTAGGACCTTGGATGGGAGACAGGTCCAGGACAGGGCCAACAGTCCTAGAATGTGCTAGAGTTAGAATTTAAAACCAAATCATTGAATCTTAACACACTAGATGGGCTTCCTAGGCGTTTTCCGCCTGGTTAAACTGCTTACATTTAGCTGACAGATCGACCCTGCCCCTTACCGTGGCACAACGACAGAGGCTGCGGGGGTCGAGATAGGAGAAGATGAATAGAGATAGGACCCGCGGCAGCATGCAGGTGAAGTCCACCGCCTGCAGGGGGAGCTGCCGCTCCAGGGAGCTGCTCACAAACCGCAGCTGAGCCGCTGAACACCGGGATAGGAAGTCCTGCAGGACACACTTCCTCTGGCCCTCCGACCACTTGTCGAACTTGACGGAATAAATTACGACTTTCTTATCTATATTTTTTAAGTAAACGACGAGCACAATGTACATAACAATGAAACAGAGTAACCTAGAATATGATAAGAAAATAATGGAATGGAATATAGTACTATAGAAATAAAGTAGAATGAAATAGAATATAATACAATATAAATAGAGTAGAATGGAATATATCAAAAAGAGATTATTTAATAGAACAGAATAGGATAGACTTAGTGATTACTATCCCAAGAAATGGAGATACCTGCCGGGTTAATGTAAGTATACTTAAATATAGATTCAACACTTGTATTTGGTATCTGTTATTCAACCAAGCCAATAAGAATAAAACATGAGGGTTCAACATGATCAAAACATTTAAAAAAAATGTGCGTCTTAACGTGTGTACTTTTAGCTCACCCATTTAACAAGCAGAGTTCGTCTCTCTGAAAAGACCTGAAGAAAGAACCAGATCATAATCAGAGTTTTATGTCAAACAACATCCTCCCCTCATGCTCACGCAGCAATTAAGCTACTGCTACAGAGCCAGGCATGCCCCCCCCCCCCCCCCAGAGGGGGGGAGAGAGAGAGAGAGAGAGAGAGAGAGAGAGAGAGAGAGAGAGAGAGAGAGAGAGAGAGAGAGAGAGAGAGAGAGAGAGAGAGAGAGAGAGAGAGAGAGAGAGAGAGAGAGGGACAGAGAGAGAGAGAGAGAGAGAGAGAGAGAGAGAGAGAGAGAGAGAGGGGGACAGAGAGAGAGAGAGAGAGAGAGAGAGAGAGAGAGAGAGAGAGAGAGAGAGAGAGGGGGGGAGAGAGAGAGAGGGTGAGAGAGAGAGGGGGGGGGGAGAGAGAGAGAGGGTGAGAGAGAGAGAGATTGTTCAGCTACCTTGCCATTAGCTACTGGGTGGTTGAGGGGCGTCCACGCACTCATCTTGGTCTGCAGCTTGGAGGAGCCCAGAGACGCCATCTATCTGGTCAACACACACACACACACACACACACACACACACACACACACACACACACACACACACACACACACACACACACACACACACACACACACACACACACACACACACACACACACACACACATATATATATATTGGTCTGCAGCTTGGAGGAGCCCAGAGACGCCATCTATCTGGTCAACACACACACACACACACACACACACACACACACACACACACACACACACACACACACACACACACACACACACACACACACACACACACACACACACACACACACACACACATATATATATAAACACACAGGTAGGCACACACAAATACACAATAATAATACTAATAATCATGTTATAATAAATATTAAATACTTTACATTCATACATACTGTACATATATACATGCATACATACATACATACATACATACATACATACATACATACATACAGACAGACAGACAGACAGACAGACAGACAGACAGACAGACAGACAGACACATACATACATACATACAGTACATACCTATACAAACACAAAGGCCTACATGAACCATTCATATAAATGCTATTAGTAAAATGAAGGACCAGAAGAGATATTGGTACTTTAAGGTTAGGCAGCATTTGAAATCATAGTCCAGAGAGCAAAGTTTAAAACAGAACCATTCTTCAAAACACTTATGCCCATGTTTGTACCATAGCAATGCACGTATATCTGAGGTATGCACCCCTGCATGGTTTCCACCAAATAGTTTTTTAACTCACCGCGCAAGGTTCCTTAACCAGTATGAGTCAAGATATGAATGTCCTTTATGTGGACCCAGCTGACCACGAGATTTGCGTCGTGCACAGTTGACTTGTTTCCATAGTAATGCTGAGTGTGCACCCTTGACTGCCCGCCTCTCCCCTCCTTTTACCCCCCGCTGGCTTTCCAGTAAAGTGGTGCTCACCAGTCGTTGCTCCGGGCGACCGCTTGATGCTACAGTACCAATCCTAACCACACGGCGATGCTGTTACGCACACCTATATGTTGATATGGACAGCCGCGAGAGAGCGATACATCACTGCACTTTACCCATAGGAAGCAAACGGCACAGTGACGATAAATTGCAAAGAGCTTCTGCTCACTACGCATAACAATAATGCTGTCAAACTAACCCCAATATCGATTGCCCTTCCGGCTTCCTATACAAAAGGATCATGAAAATAAGTACAATGCGCCTACATTTTTTTTTACCGTTGAAATAAATATATACTTTGCTATAAAAAAAAAAGGACAGGGAACTTGTCCTTTTTTTCCGCAGGGAAGTCATTCATTGGAGGGGCCTGCGCGTGCGTGGATGTGCGGTGGCGCGCAACGGGGACATCGTAAAACCCGCTGTGAGGCTGCGAGGAGACAGGGGAGGGGTGAGAAGAAGAGGAGGAGGAGGGGGTCGATGGGCCATTCACTCATTGTTAGCAACTCAAGGAGCGCTGAAGATCCCGTCGGCACACGTGAATTTTCAACCAAAAACACTGAGGTAAAGTTCCTTGTTAATCAAACTGTTTCTACCCACATACGATGAAGGGATTCCGCGTTCAGAACCGAGACGATGCGGCCGCTCTCTGGGCTGCGTCCCGCTTCGCGTGTTTGATACAGCCGGGGTGGTTCAGTCGCTATTCATTACAATGTTGACTAGTAGTAGCTTACGCTGGGCATGGTTTCTATCACTGGATGAAGTCACCGCCCGTCATCTTTTGTAACGCTGGGGGGATTGACGTTGTTTTATTCATCGAGTGAGCGAAACCTGTGTGTTTTCATTTGGGACATGCGAATGTACTGGAGACAAACCGAAGGCAACGCTATCCGAAAAAGCGTTAATTGCCTACCAGTTTGTGTGTGTGTGTGTGTGTGTGTGTGTGTGTGTGTGTGTGTGTGTGTGTGTGTGTGTGTGTGTGTGTGTGTGTGTGTGTGTGTGTGTGTGTGTGTATCTGTGTGTTGGGGGGGGGGGGGGGGGGGGGGGGGGGGGGCGGTGTGTGTGTGTGTGTGTGTGTGTGTGTGTGTGTGTGTGTGTGTGTGTGTGTGTGTGACTAGCCAACACGGTTAGGTGCAGTGTTTGAATGGTGACTTGAACAGGCGAGTAGCAAACACGCCCAACGTCCATAACGAACAGGTAGTGGAGCGTACGAATGTCACCATTCCCGTAATAACACGTTTATTAAGCCTAAGTAAGATCAATATTTGCATGTCTTTGCATACTAACCGTAGATTATATTTACATCTTGCATCATGTTTGACTTGAGAATTCAAACGTCTACTGTGTTCATGTATTTAGCTACCGATCATGGCCGAATGAAAGGGCTGATGTTTATTAGTGTGTTTTACACCCATCAGTCATAAGGTTGACCAGGGAAATAATGTTAGGATGAAGAACGGTGATGTGTTAAGTTTAGCCTACTTTCACAAATGTTTGGGTTATTATCAGGTCCGTCTTATCCAGGAATATAATTTAAACAAATAAAGGGATATACAATGATGCTTCCTTAATGTATATCCTTTAATGCTTCATTAATGCAAATCCCTTTTTAAAAGGGTTTCTCTGTATTAACATTATGTTCTCTTCCACATCTTCTCTGTGGTCACAAGTTCACAACATCCTTCTTCCTTCCTCTGAAACATCAGATTGGCTCCTGAAGTCCAGGAACAGGGAATAAGAAGACGGCTTCCCCTCAGGTGATGGAGGTCTAGAAACTCCCACAGCAATGGATGTCACCCAACTTTACGTCGGCCATGTTGGATATCACCAATGGACCCAAGCGGTTTCTTTGTGAAGCGAAACGCCCCCCATAGCATCTCAGCTAACCACGACGCCATCTTACACCGAAAATACCGTCCAAAGAGCACAGTGGATTATATTCGCGGGCGTACCGCCCCCCTGTCTGCCCTCGTCTCCTTCAGTGGTGACTGTGACGACACCATTGCTCACTCTACCCTCGGCCCATGGAGTCCTACCCTAACCCCTGCTACCTCTAGCTTCTGTCCCTGGTCCTCGGCTCCCATAACCCCCTGCCTCCTCTACCCTACATCCCTGGTTCTTTCCCTTTTATCCCCGCTCCTCCCTAGCCTTAACCCCTAGCTTCCTACCTCCCCTTGCCACCCTTAACTCCCTACTCCCACTAGCCCCAATCCTCGTTCCTTTCTGCTACTAAACCCCACACTGCTCCTTCTAACCTCCACCCCACTCAGCTCATCACTTCCTCGCCCCACTCCCTAACTCCCCTTCACCTCTCCAGCCATGGCCTCGTTCCTGGTCCTCACCGTGGCGTGGATGCTAGCGGCGTGCGCGGCCGTGCCCATGGACGCGGACGCCAGCAGCCACAGCATGTTCACGTGCGAGCCCATCACGCTGCGCATGTGCCAGGGCCTGCCCTACAACTCCACCTTCATGCCCAACGTGCTGAACCACTACGACCAGCAGACGGCCGCACTCGCCATGGAGGTACGCTGTTGTGGCGCCAGATTGTGTCCTAACTCAATGCAGTGGTTTTTATATGTGTTTGGTTGTATGGGTTCGTACCCTTTTAGATGGTTGAAGAGGGATGGAATGGGCGTAGGAAAGGCAGCGCGTGATCAAACCTTCAGTCACTACCACGCCAGCAGCCACAGCATGTCACTTGCCTCTGTAGCCTACTACTTATCCCATTGCACATTTTTTTTATCCAAATTTGAAAACGTTTATAATATATATATAGTATTATTTATTATGCAACAGACTGTTTATCTTTATGAACACATTTGTATATATTGGTGCTTTTTGAAATGGTTCCTCTGGGTTAGTGTATGGGAGTGTCTATTTCATAGAACTTCCTGTTCGTGTTGTTGATAGCAAGAAATGGTTTCTCTCCGGTTTGGCCAATAAGACATCTGTAGGTTTATCCTCCACGTGGTTGATGGCTTATCAACTACTTCTTTAATTGTGTAATGGGGAAGGACATGTTTGTTTTGTATCTCTCTCATTCTTCTTTTTCACTGCGTGGCCTTTTACGAGAACATCCTGTCCTATTGATTATCTGATACTCAAAGATGGTGAACAACATATCTGCTCAAGAACAAAATCCCTTCACACATCACACGCGCATTCCCATATATATGCTAATGTTTGGACAGAGGTATTCCAGGGGGTTTATGAAATAATTGCCTCATATGAATATTTGGTTCACTGTGTCTGCCTGGTGTACTGCCTGCCCCAAGGACATCCTGCTGCTAGCCTAGATAGCTAGCACCCCAGAAAGCTAACTGTTAGCTATCTGCTCCGTGCCAGTTAAAATCCGACTGTTAGTCTCAGTTTTACTCAAGTCCTCCCACGTGAGGGACTTGGAGGACAACCAGAAGCAACACAAGCATAAGGCAGAAAACGAAAGTTTTACAATTTGACCTGGGGCAGTACAAGAGAATGGAGCATCAATAACTGCCATTGTGTAATCTGAAAACTGGGTGTGTTTCCCCAAAATGGATTCCCTGTCCCACACTAGGCGTGTTGACAGACCAGAATATTTATAATATCACTCAGAATAATCCTGTCATTTAATAAAGAAATTATAATACTTTTTACATAACAGGATTTGAGACCTGTCGGTCCACTGTGTACAGGATTCTACATGCTTACTATATCTCTCTCCTATCTCTCTGCCCTGTCGAATACTGCACTCTGTAATCGAGGAGTTCAGCAGATAGACTAAGCCTTAATTCCAATGTTTTCTCCATGTTTTATCGTTTTAACCCCCTCTTCTCTGTAGATTATCTCTAGATTAACAACCCATTATGTCATTCCCAACCAGCGCTTTAATAGCGGCGTGGTATGGTAGCTTTGGTAATGCTGAGGTGAGCAATTCAAACTCAATCACAAAGCAGATGCAGCCCTTCCTTAGTTTAAGCATATGTGTGCAGGAAGATTACTGTGGTATGAGGTTCAGTACACTGGGTCCACTTGCTCGAAATCACTATTGGTTTGTTCTAACTGAACAAACTCATGTCTAATGATCTATGAAGTCATGTAGTGCTGCTATGGGCACATAATATTGTGTAGTCGTCTGTATTTTAGTTCCATAATGGATTGGATTTAATGAGGTGTTATTTGAGATACATGACATTGCAGTGTCACTGGTAAATAGGGGCTTGTAAGGTCTGACTGAAGAGCTGTTTCACCATTCCACCACGACTCCACCCACCTCCATCTGTGTGCTAATGGTATTAATGTATTAGTATACCGCTGGAGAGGGAGGGACTGAGAGACTGAGGCTGACGGAAAGTGAGATCAGGAGTTTTAATGGAGGAGAGAGAGTAATAGTGTAAGTAGCCAGAGAAAGATACGGATGGCGAGAGTGAGAGTTAGAGAAAGATAACGAGAGCAGCAGAGAGATTGACTGGAAGTGAGAGAGACTGGTGGAAGATGGAGGGAGAGAAAAATAAAGAAGAAAGACAAGAATATAGAGGGAGAGATACTGAGCTTAACATAGAGAGAGAGAGAGAGAGAGAGAGAGAGAGAGAGAGAGAGAGAGAGAGAGAGAGAGAGAGAGAGAGAGAGAGAGAGAGAGAGAGAGAGAGAGAGAGAGAGAGAGAGAGAGAGAGAGAGAGAGAGAAGTGGTACAGGCTTATTTAACCCTTGCACCATGCCCTGCCAGTCCAGAGACATGATGCTAGGAAATGTGGTAAACAAGGATTTGTCATCATCAACAGCATCGAGACATGGTCCTTTGCTGTCATTTGATTGGCTGAATATTCAGTAACAACCCCCTAGATTTAGTATTTTAATGTTGTGCGATTGGTGTGCGACTTCATTGGCCTATTGTTTTTTTTATTATTCTAAAGGAGAGGATTTAAACAGGACTTAAACAGGTGTAACACATTACACATTAGTTACACTACATTTGAGGTTGAATAATTTCCCCAAATGGCTGTGCCTGATTTACCAAGTCGTGAATGCCATTTGAATCGTAGCAAGGTTAGCTTTTAAGGCTTAATTAATGTGTATGTTTGTGTGTGTGTGTGTGTGTGTGTGTGTGTCTGTGTGTGTGCACTTGTGCATTGCACGCAAAAGAAAGCGGCATTCCTGGTGTTTTGAACGCTGGTCAGTTTGATTTGTCACGGCTCCACAATTAAGACTCTTTCAGCCGTCGGAATCCTTTTTTAAAGAGCTTAGAAGGAGCTCACATCAGCCAGCATTCCCAACACCGGGCCTCTGGGAGCGTCGGTCTCGCGGCTCCTGGAGTCTGGCGGCCGCTTGTGTTCCTCTTGGTCCTTGTGGCCCCTGGCAGCTCTGGACGGGGGTCCCTGTGGGCATTCAGGGGCCTGTGAGCCGGCAACTGTGCGGTCGAGGTGGGGAATTGACAGTTGATGTTAAAGGAGGAATTAGGTCTCGTGAATAGCCGTGATAATGATGATGAATGGGCGAGTCGGTGAAGGAACCCAGACTGGGATGGGAACCAAAAGGCCCGTGGTTGGGTGTTTTGATGATGAACCGCCCTCTAAAAGTGCTCTAGTGCCGGGCGGTTGGATTGGGATTTGGCGGAGGTCGTTGGCTGGTTTGTTTGAGAGGGTTTTGGCGCGGGGACGAAGATGAATTTCTGGCTGTAGCTTCTGTTTCGTCTTGTGTCTTGAGAGATAACACTTGTACTACCAGGCTGTGTTCTGGGGATGTTTTGTCATCCAAAGCTCTTAAAAGTTCAGTGGTTTTTTCGCTCTGTGAATGGGATGGTAGTTGATAGCTTGTTTGCCCAGAAATATTCTTAAATGATTCCTAAAGTGGCGCAAAATGACCAGACTATGGATCTTCTTTTCTCCTTGAGGTCCTATTGAATGGCTCCTCGTTGTAGAGTACATTCTGGACCGCTAATAGCTGACAAAGCAGGGAGATGTTAGATAGTGAATTCGTTCAAATGAAAATAGGATTTTCAGTGAGTGGGTAATAATGGCCCATCATCTCTGACCGCTGAATGACCTCAGAGCTGATGTGGGACAGTAGCCTCCGGTAGTCTAATGGGAATCAGCTATTTCTATACTGGGACGTGTTGGCAGATTATACCGGGTGAACCAGGGCTCGAGTGAAAACATGTCCCCATTTTCGTAGGTCTGGGTTCAGTTGTGGTGCGAACGTCAAATCAGTTACGGGAGACAAATCAAAGACAAAAACATTGTATATATGCTGTATATAAAGGAATGAAACCATCAGAAAATTACAGAAGAAAAATGTATTTTGTACGTGTGCTCTTCATGATATGGAAAAATATTATTTATGGATTTAGAAACTACTATACTATTCAATGTCAATGTTGGATAACAAGTGGAGTATTTTTAAAAATATGACTCAGCTAGTGATCATCCTAATTTTTTTTATTAACTAGGTATTCTACTTATTTTCATCTTCGAAATAATATAACTTGATCATTTACATCCTTTAACGTAAAGTCATGATGCATGTTTTTGGATTCACATGTTTGCTGACTGATAATAACTTAACCACCAACGACATCAGCTTGGACGGTAAGAATCACACCCGCTCTTGTAGCTAGGCTACATAGCCGCCCATATGTTTCTGCTGTGTATTCCCACCGACCATTAGCATATGGCTTCCGAGCCGCTAGCCTCTCTCCGGCCCTCTCCTCTTGCTTTCAGGTCGTTTAATCGAATGGTTCTCTCCGGTTACCGTCGCTGGTTAGATAAACCGTGTCGTGTTACCGTTTTATAGAACAGCAACCATACCCCACCCCTATGGTGTGAAAAGATTAGTCAAACGCCTGAAAGAAAAGTCTGTTTTAGTTTTGTTGTACATGTAAGGAGACACACACACACGCAAAGGCGCGTGTGTGTACGAACGGAATACTGACTAAGCTGTCAATTGGGTTTTTGAGACAATGTGAAAAAGAAGATTGAAGGTGTACACATTATTAAGCTAATGTTGTTAGCTAGCATGCCGCTAAACACACACACACACACACACACACACACACACACACACACACACAGAAAACGTGTTGAGTGAGGCCCATCCAGCGTGACCCGACCTATAAAGAGCCTCTTGTTTTATCTAATGTCGGACACCCTGTTTATTGGCTCCTCACTGAATGAGGGGAACATCCACAGAGAGAGTTGCTCCTAGCTTGACAACCCACCCTGTGTGTGTGTGTGTGTGTGTGTGTGTGTGTGTGTGTGTGTGTGTGTGTGTGTGTGTGTGTGTGTGTGTGTGTGTGTGTGTGTGTGTGTGTGTGTGTGTGTGTGTGTTTATCACACACTTTCAATCTACAAGGCTCCAAACTTGGCTGTGAATGACACCTCTCCCTCTCCCTCTCCCTCTCTCTCTCACTCTCTCTCTATGTTTCTCTCTTCCCCCTTTTCTCTTCTATCTCTTTTGTCCTCACACACCCATCCTTCCCTCCCTCCCTCCCCACCACCACCCCTCCCAACACCACCCCCTTCCCAATGCGGGGCAGACCGGTTGCCGGGGCAACGTTCACAATTGTGCTCTTAACAAAGGGAGGCAGGGAGGTGGCCTCCTCCACCCTGCACCCTGACCTCTAGGGACACCTCCTCCTCCTCCCCCCCCCATCTCCTCCTCCCCTTTACCCCAACCGAACACCTCCTTTCTCACTCCCTCCCTCCTTCATCCTCCCTTCATTCAACTCCTCCTCCTTACCCATACCCCTGACTCCTCACTCCAGCCCTCCTCCTCCTCCTCCCCCTCTCCTCCTCCTCCTCCCCCCCCTCCTCTCTCCCGGCTGCTGCATCAGCGGTCGCCATGGTGCTGAGCTGGGAAATTTTAAAGATTTGGAAACGAGAGAGAGAGAGAGGGTGGGGGAGGGAGGGAGAGAGGGGACGAGTTACAGGAAGAAATGAAAGAAGACAAAAAAACGCTAGGAGACATGAAATGTAACGACAATAAACAAGAGTGAGAGAGAGAGAGAGAGAGAGAGAGAGAGAGAGAGAGGGAGAGACCGGCTGAAAGTGAGGGCATTAGTCTTAATGGAATAGAGAGGGAGAGAGAGGGATTAATTGAGAGTTATGGAAAGCTATATTTTTTCATTGTCTTGACTTGCATGCTTTGGCAATGTAAGCATATCTTCCCAATGATGCCAATAAAGCCCATTGAATTGAATTGAAAAGACCTTGAAGTAGAGCCTCTCTTCTTCAATCTCTTCAGAGGAACAGAGTATTCGGAGATGAGAGCATTGAATGAATGAATGAATGAAGGTTGGTGTAGGAGAGAGGAGGGGGCATTGATCGAGACAGGAAGGTGGGGTGAGGTTCTCCATTCCAGCGTGAGAGCCAGTGGTCAGTAGCCAGGGGATGACCCTGACACTTAATAGGCCTGATCAACCATCAGTCACTGGAGTGCTTAGAGATCCACGCTAGCAGTCAAGGCTTTGTACCGCAGCTGGTGCCCTGCTTTAGTTTTCCTAACAAAACCACTGGTATGCACACATAAACACAAACACACACACACACACACACGCAAATAAATATACACACAGACTTATGCAGACACGTTGGGACGAACGCTATCCCTTTAATTGAGGCGTTTGGTTCCTGCTTCCACTGTGGCATATTTCTTTCCACATTATTTGGTGTTCCTGAAAGGGCTTAAATAACTGTCATGAATTCGTAATGGCGGGAGCAGAAGGTGGTCGAGCCAAGATTACATTTGCATTGATTACTTGTGTATTACACGCTTGGTTCTTCTTTGTCGACATTTGGGAAACGGGCTGGAAAAACCTGAGCACTGATTCCAGTAAGACATTGCGGGTTAATAGAAAGTCATAACTTGGATGGCTCCTGGCCATATAAGGAAAGTTTTTCGATCGGCTGTACCAAGCAACATAGATATTATAGCTAAAAATATCTAAAACATTTTGAGAATATATTTTTCCAATCAAAAGGTGTCAAATTTCACTTGTATTATTGCTAAATTGTATTTATTTTAACACATTGCTAATATAATTTATTATTCGACACAATGTCAAGCCACCAGAAATAAACATTAGTTGACCAGTGACCACTGAAGAGAAGGAAAAAACCAATAACTACATACACATAGAATTCCAAACTTACAATTGGAGTCCATTTTCTATATTTTGTATTCATGAATTTACTTCTCAGCCTAACTTGCATGTCACTTCAAATCTCTCACAAATTAAACAATACAGGCGAAGCAACTAAGAAAACAAGACATGGTCTAAACACGCATATATATTTAAAGTACGTATGAGTGTATTGCGGCATGGTGCGTGACCCACAGTTTGAGAACCACGGCAGTACACTACATGAAAACTCA
The DNA here is from genome assembly GCF_902167405.1 of Gadus morhua. NCBI lineage: Eukaryota > Metazoa > Chordata > Actinopteri > Gadiformes > Gadidae > Gadus > Gadus morhua. Next base: position 11,091,322 of record NC_044068.1, read on the forward strand.
GTAGAGTTGACGGTGTTCTTGTAGCCTGGAGCAGTGTCACCGGAGATCCAGGCTTTCTGAGCTGCTTTACATCTCATCTCCGCTCAGCGGAGGCTGGCAAAGCTTCAGCTGATGAGGTAACGCGTGTGTGTCACGGAAGACTGTGTCTCCATGATCTGGGATTCTAGTCCCCTGTATTTACTGTGTTATCTTAGTGAATAAAGCACTGTTTATTTCGTACCATTCAGAAATTGTTAGTAATAACTGCCATTTTGATCTGAATGACATAGAATAAGGACAGTTCTGCTGGACCTTTGCTGAAAAACTGTTAGATTTCATGGAGGTCAACAGTCAATACGATTTATTTATCCAGGTGAAACACAGAGATTAAAATCTCTTATGCAAGGTTGTCCTGGCCAAGCGGGCAGCACAGCAAAGTCAAACTAAGCAAAATAACTTTGGCTACTCGAGAATATACTGCGAATTAGCGATACACAGAAGAAAACCTTTGAAAACACATTTGACTGGATAATAAGTCAAATAGATTGGGACAGAGTATGTACTACATACTACTGTTCTGAACTTTCAACAGAAAAAAGGAAAATATAAAGAACAACTATACGGGTTATTTACAACATGGAGACCCACTCTATCTTCCCCACTCCAACCCCAACGTGAATACATAGACTACAACGTTCCCACGATAAGGAACTACACTTGTGTTGGTAACCTTAACTCGGAGGGGGTAGAGTGTGTGTGTGTGTGTGTGTTAGAGTGTATCACTGTATGTCATGGCAGCTGTGTGTGTGTGTGTGTGTGTGTGTGTGGTGTGGTGGAAGCCACACCAGCCCGACGGTCTTCAGATGCCAAAGAGAGCACTTGTCAGATGGTGTCACCGTTGCCGTGGCGTCCCCTGAATGTGAGGACTCCAGTGCCACAGACACTACCCCACTCACACACTGCTTGAGTGCCGTTATGACAGGTGTGGAAGATGTCTAAACTGCCCCCTGCGCCTGCAACAGAACCGGAATGATCCGGAGCTAGCCGAGAGTCTTCTAGATGAGGGGGAAGGATCGCCTAGTGGTGGTGAGTGTGTTTGACTCCCAGACGGAAGGTTCCGGAATCAAACCCCAATGTCCACAGCCTCTTTGTTGGCATCCTTGAGCAAGATGCCCTTACCTCTACCTGCTCCTTAATGCTTCCATCCGTCTCAGAGTCATCGTAAGTCACTTTGGATCAAGGTGTCAAATAACGACTAAATAGACAAATACACTTTTTTCTTAAGCGACCTTCCCTATGCAGGAAATACAAAAGAATCGCCTGTTCCTGCATCTAAGAACCAATTAAGCACCACCACACATTTCTGTTTCTCCCCTCCATTCTGCCACAAAGATCCCAGCCTAGAGCGTGTGTGTGTGTGTGTGTGTGTGTGTGTGTGTGTGTGTGTGTGTGTGTGTGTGTGTGTGTGTGTGTGTGTGTGTGTGGCTGCTATGTGCTCTCAGAGGCCCCCTAACCTAATAGCCATACTAATCCATTTATATAGTGACTTAACAGAAGCAGAGTCAGTAGACGGACGTAGCAGCGTATCCCCCTAGAGTGGAGCATCCTACAGGGAAACCAAACACGCTGATCAGAACTGCACGGGCAGCCAAAGGCCCCTGGATAAACACAGGCTGTTGAAATCACTGTTTCAGATTGGCTCAAATTAGTGTCGTCACTCTCCATTCAATACCAGCTTAGCTAGCTTCTGTAAGTAAGTTTTCTCCCTCTGATGAATTTCATTATGTTCATAATGAATATATATTATGATTCATGCCCAAGTATTCCTTGTCTGCTCGATTGGCAAGATTATTGATGCACTCACAAATTGAGCACATTTGTATTCCTTTTATAAAACTCCCATTCTTTCTTAGTCATTTGATCAACATTGTAATAAGCACTCACTGAATTAATAATGAGGACATACTTTTGTTAGCGGGTTTCACCCAAGCCAGTAACCCAACCCACCCCACACACACACTCACAGTACACACACGCCTCCCTTCTCCCCTCCCCCTCCCTGCTATAAACGACCCCCCCACCCCCAGCGCTATAGGAGGAGGCTCAGGGGAGGGGACGCGTAGGGCTGGAGTGAGCCTAGACCCTCGCGGAGCTGGACTGGATCTGTGGTCTCCCTGTTTTCAGTCAGACTACTGGCGGAGTCATCACAAAATATATACAACAACAACATATCCTCACACACAAACACACACACACATACACACACACATACATATACATATACTCACACACACACAAATACATGAGCATACAAAAATCCAAATTGTAAGCTCAGACGTCTCCCTCCCTCAGACACATGCTTGCTACCACCTTCCTTCCGTTGGGGGATTTACATATTTTAAACGTGACCGCCAGATGCCCCCTAACTGTGAGAGAGAGAGAAACTGTTTGTGTACCAGTACGGGTGAGATTATGCTAATGAAACGTTCCACTGGTATTGGATGCTTGTGTGTGTATCTGTGTGTGTGTGTGTGTGTGTGTGTGTGTGTGTGTGTGTGTGTGTGTGTGTGTGTGTGTGTGTGTGTGTGTGTGTGTGTGTGTGTGTATATTTGTGTGCATGTATGTGTGTTTTACAGCAGTGTATGTGTTACAGCAGTATGTCACTCAATCACAGCGTGGTCTTCCCTCGAACACAAAGACGGCAGCCCCCCCCCCACTGTGTGTGTGTGTGTGTGTGTGTGTGTGTGTGTGTGTGTGTGTGTGTGTGTGTGTGTGTGTGTGTGTGTGTGTGTGTGTGTCCCAGTAGTGGGGGTGATCTGGCTCGTTCTCCTCCTATCTCTGTCCCATTGTAGCAGATCACAGCCTGAAATGACTTGGGAGGAGGAGCGGGGCACAGAGAGAGAGAGGGGAGGGGAGGGAGGGGGAGTGGGTGGGGGAGAGAGAGAGAGAGAGAGGTAGGAGGGTGGGGAGACGGGTGGCGGGGGAGATAGAGACGAGAGAAAAGGGTAGGAGCAGTGGGTGAGAGAGAGGAGGATGGAAAAGGGGGAGCCTAAGGATTAGGGAAAAGGGGGCCAAAGTTGTTTTTTTGACTCATCTCATCTACGGAAACAATCCTCCCCCCTCTCCCCCCTCGGTCTGTCTCCCCCTCCCTCCCGCTGGGACTTGGCTTCAGACTGAACTGATGTCTGTCATCACCCATTCCAAGGCGACGCATCACCACGTTTGATGTTGCCGATAACAACCACCGAACCCCCAACTGGGATTTTTCCTTCTTGTACATTTTTAATACAGCTCTTTGTTTATGCAAATGAAAACAACATTAATGAGCTGATCGACCCCCCCCCCCACCCCCCCTCCCTTCTCTGTCTCTCACGCTCTCTCTGGTCATGCTTACACAAGAAACATAATCTAGATCCCACAATGGATTTAGATGCTAGTTTGCATCCAGATCAATAGACCCATGTGTACACCCAAGGTTACAATGCACACGGACCATGGAGAGAAGAGGGAGCCATGTCTGGACTTTGACGTTTCAATTTGAAAACAATTCACAATTCAAGAATCATATCTGGATTAAATGAATTAGTCCGAGCAGCTTCTCTGTTCCCTGGCAGCTGTTGTGTGCTGTAAACAGAAGCTTGTTTTAGGGATAAACACCTCTGTGTCGGTCCTTGAGGATCTGCAACAACGGCGGCAGTTAGAATAGAACAGGAAGAGACGGAAACACATCAATTATAAACCCAGCCAGAGAGAGAGAGAGAGAGAGAGACTGGTTCTTAACCTGCCCCCACCTGCACGGTTTCACGGAGGCGCAGAGAAAGTGTCATACAGTTGGAATCTGGACCGCAAAGTCAAACAAAGTTGAATCCTGTACCTAATGATCAAAGAAACAAGTGGCTCGCCTGATAGACCATTGTAAACCTACCCACCAAATGATGTAAACAATGCCGAGCGACTTTTCCTGCGTTCGAAGAGGGCTATAAATGTGCCCGGTTAGCCGAAGCACCTCAGCACCTCAACACTTGTGTGACGTAGGTTATACATCACACAAGACTCTGACGGTGTTGTGTGACACGTCACGCCTCTGATTCCTCTAACCCGCACTGTGTATGGTAATGCGAAGTAATCAAAGCCAGCGTAATGCCGGATCTACTTAACGGCACCGCGGCAGCGGGATCTCAGTGTAAAAGGGGCTAACGTGTCGTCTTCTTACCCTCTCCCCTCCCCCCCACACACAGCCCTTCCACCCCATGGTGAACCTGCAGTGCTCCCAGGAGCTGCGGATGTTCCTGTGTGCGCTGTACGCGCCGGTGTGCACCGAGTACGGCCGCGTCACCCTGCCCTGCCGCCGCCTCTGCCTGCAGGCGCGCAGCGACTGCTACCGCCTCATGGACATGTTCGGGGTCAGCTGGCCCCACGAGATGGACTGCGACAGGTCTGTAGCACAACGTGCTCTTATTAAAAATAGACATATTTTGATTATACATATTATAGTTATCTGTTTATTTTAATATGCTTTAACAAATGATTAAGCATATATATTTTTGAGATGCTCTTACTTTGCAAGATGAACCAATTTCTAATGATATATAATGTGAAAGAGTATAATAAAATCAGATCATTTAGTGTTCGATATAACAGAGTCCGATAAAACAGAATGCGATCAGGTGAAGTACATCAGTTCACCACAGCTCCCCCTCCTCCTCCTCCTCCTCCTCCTCCTCCTCCCCCTCCTCCTCCTCCTCCCCCTGCTCCTCCTTCCCCTCCTCCTCCTCCCCCTCCCCCTCCCCCTCCTCCTCCTCCCCCTCCTCCCCCTCCCCCTCCTCCTCCCCCTCCTCCTCCCCCTCCCCCTCCTCCTCCCCCTCCTCCCCCTCCTCCTCCTCCCCCTCCTCCTCCTCCCCCTCCCCCTCCCCCTCCCCCTCCTCCTCCAGGTTCCCCGACTGCGACGAGGCCTACCCCCGCGCGGCCGACCTCCTGTCCAGCGCCGCCGACGCCCCCAGCGCCGAGTCGCCGGGGGCCGTGCAGCGCGACTACGGCTTCTGGTGCCCGCGCGAGCTCAAGATGGACCCCGACCTGGGCTACTCCTTCATGGGCGTGCGCGACTGCTCGCCGCCCTGCCCCAACATGTACTTCGGGCGCGAGGAGCTGGCGCTGGCCCGCTACTTCATCGGCGTGGTGTCCATCGTGTGCCTGTCGGCCACCCTCTTCACCTTCCTCACCTTCCTCATCGACGTGTCGCGCTTCCGCTACCCCGAGCGGCCCATCATCTTCTACGCCGTGTGCTACATGATGGTGTCGCTGGCCTTCTTCCTGGGCTTCCTGCTGGACGACCGCGTGGCCTGTAACGCCGCCGCCCCCGGGCGCTTCAGGGCCGCCACCGTCACCCAGGGCTCCCACAACAAGGTAGGTGGGAGGGGGGAGAGAGGGAGCGGGCGTTTTGATTGGACGTCTGGTTAATGACGTTAGGTCTCGTCGGTGTTCAAGGTAGTAATTGAGACCGGGCCGAGAGAGAAGAGGAAGGGACATGGCCGTGTGGCCGGCTCTTAGTGTGACGGTCATCAGGGACAAAGACACAAAACTAACACTACGGAATTATAACTAACACTTTTAGGCTCCTTAAAAGACCAAAGACAAGAACTAAAGCATTCGTTCTCCATTGTTTTTAAACGCCCATCACATCCAGAAAGGGTTTGACGGACATAATGAATGGCAGAATGTTCACAGAACCGTTCTTGCGATTCATCTCATTTGTTTCATTGGTTAATTTGTCAGGGACAGTACAAGATAAAACATTTCCGTAAATGTGACAGCGTTAGCCAGGGGGGCTCGTCTACATCTCTATAGCCCGTTAATATATAAAACTACATCCTTGTAAATAAAGTCCCATCCTAAAAAACACTTTCGGACCAACAGGACCTGCGTCACTAAGGGAAAGTCGTACAATGGCAAAAAGACGTAGAGAAGATATGGACTATTTTCAACAGACCTTAAAGACACCACAGCAACAGAAAACAAAGAGATCTCAGGGCCTGAGCGCACCACCTTGACTCTAACCTTACCCTCACCCCTCACCCCTAACCCCTCCCTCCCCCCAGGCGTGCACCCTGCTCTTCATGGTGCTCTACTTCTTCACCATGGCGGGCAGCGTGTGGTGGGTCATCCTGACCGTCACCTGGTTCCTGGCCGCCGTGCCCAAGTGGGGCAGCGAGGCCATCGAGAAGAAGGCCCTGCTGTTCCACGCCTGCGCCTGGGGGCTCCCGGGGGCCCTCACCGTCACCCTGCTGGCCATGAACAAGATCGAGGGCGACGGCGTCAGCGGCGTGTGCTTCGTGGGGCTCTACGACCTCACGGCGCTGCGCTGGTTCCTGCTGGCGCCGCTGGGCCTGGACGTGGTGGTGAGCGCGACAGCGTTTCTTCTGGGGGGGGGGGGGGGTTTGGTGGTGCGTCTCGGACGGGGACGTTTGGGTGTGTAGCGCGGTGATGGGGAGGGAGGAAGGGTTGAGGGCATGGGCTGAGGCGGGATGAATGATAGGCTAGATGATGTGTCTTTATGCACGGGGAGGAGGGGCGATGTAAACGGCGTGATCGGGGACGTCGCGGTGGACACAGGTTCATGAGGGCGGGCCGGGTCCGATCTGGAGATCTGGAGACGGGTTATGAACAGTCTCAGGCTGATGCAACAGGGGACAGAGTTTAGCCTTTAAAAAGTTTCTTTGAACATAAAAAGGAAACCAGCCTTTGTTAAGGAGGAGGGGGAGCCATTTTCTTTGTCTCAGCTTGTCATTAAACCCCCCGTATCGTAATAGTTAGCTTACAAAGTCATGATTCGATTCACTCAGGGCCGTCCTCGCTTTCCTTTCTTATATAAATCCATGTTACCACATCACCCAGACTAAAGTGATTGATGGATAAAACAAACACCAAGCTGAACGCAGACCCTCCCCCCCCCCCCCCCCCCTCCAGGTGGGCGTGGCCCTGCTGCTGGCGGGCATCCTGGCGCTGAACCGTGTGCGCATGGAGATCCCCCTGGAGAAGGAGAACCAGGAGAAGCTGGTGAAGTTCATGATCCGCATCGGGGTGTTCTCGGTGCTGTACCTGGTGCCCCTGCTCACCGTGCTGGCCTGCCTGCTGTACGAGAGCAGCCACCGCCAGGCCTGGGACACCACCTGGGTGCAGGAGCGCTGCAAGGAGTACCACATCCCCTGCCCCTACCAGGTACACACACCACCACACCCCCTACCAGGTACACACACCACCACACCCCTACCAGGTACACACACCACCACACCCCTACCAGGTACACACACCACCACACCCCCTACCAGGTACACACCCCATCACACACCCTACCAGGTACACACACCACCACACCCCCTACCAGGTACACACACCACCACACCCCCTACCAGGTACACACCCCATCACACACCCTACCAGGTACACACACCACCACACCCCTACCAGGTACACACACCACCACACACCCTACCAGGTACACACACCACCACACCCCCTACCAGGTACACACACCACCACACCCCTACCAGGTACACACACTACCACACACCACCACACCCCTACCAGGTACACACACCACCACACACCCTACCAGGTACACACACCACCACACCCCCTACCAGGTACACACACCACCACACCCCTACCAGGTACACACACCACCACACCCCCTACCCCTACCAGGTACGGTACACACCACCACACCCCCTACCAGGTACACACACCACCACACCCCCTACCAGGTACACACACCACCACACCCCTACCAGGTACACACACCACCACACCCCTACCAGGTACACACACCACCACACCCCCTACCAGGTACACACACTACCACACCCCCTACCCCTACCAGGTACGGTACACACCCCCGAGGGCTGCTTTGGCTGAGCTAAAGTGGTAGCACTGTGTTTGTTGATTATGGACAAGAGAGAGAGAGAGAGAGAGAGAGAGAGAGAGAGAGAGAGAGAGAGAGAGAGAGAGAGAGAGAGAGAGAGAGAAAGAGAGAGAGAGAGAGAGAGACTCTTCTGCTCTATCCATCTCATCTACAGCAGCTCTATCACACACATGGATGTATATTAACCCACCTTGGGGGGTAGCTGGCAGTTTATCTGCAGTAGAGGAAAGGTCTTCAGGGAGCAGTGTGTGTGGGATTTGTTGGTGTGTGTGTGTGTGTGAGAGAGAGAGAGAGAGAGAAAGAGAGAGAGAGAAAGAGAGAGAGAGAAAGAGAGCTTTATAAGAAAGAGAGAGATGTGTAAAAGCGAGAGCGTAAGAATGAGCTGTGTTAGAGACAGAGAGCGAGACCGTGTGTGAGAGAGAGCTGAGCTAGCCTCTAGCTATAGCTCTCTCTCCCACTCACTGAGAAGCTGTAAATAATTCAACCGGCTCCTATTTGCTCTATCTTGCTGCTTTGTAACGGTAGACTCTGAGCAACACAACACTGACAATGAACAAACTATATATCCAAACGCATACTCAGTCATTCATACTAATCCACTGGATGGCTCTAGTGGGAATTTCGGGCAATTCCCGGGGATATCCCCGAAAACAGATCCTCTGTCAGTCTCTACACACACGCACAAACACACACCCACAAATACAAATACAGACACACATACTCATACATTGTGAAAAAGAGCTTTCTTCACGCAAATTGTTGTTAGAAAGCATCTCTTTACTTAAAACACAGCACAACTGTCGAGTCACTTGCACAACTCCAGCCTCCCAGTCTAAAACTCTGGCCCTCTTAAAGAGCACCAGAATGGGTGTGGCTCAATTAGCCCACGAGCCACAGCTGCGGACTATCACGGCTAACCAGCCAGACAGGAGCACGTGAATCTTTTAAAACATGTTTAAAAACAGTGAAGATGCCATTCAGATCTTCACATACATACACAATCAAACGCCCACATACACACACACCAAACACATATATACACACATACACAGCTGGAGTTCTGAGTAACCGTTTGGCCTTATGTGAGGTATTGTGTGTGTGTGTGTGTGTGTGTGTGTGTGTGTGTGTGTGTGTGTGTGTGTGTGTGTGTGTGTGTGTGTGTGTGTGTGTGTGTGTGTGTGTGTGTGTGTGTGTGTGTGTGTGTGTTTATCCAGAACGCAGCAGTAGTCTCACATTATCTCCTCCTCACCTAGAACACTAGGGGTTGTGAGAAAGTAACCTTTGTGTGTGCTTGAACTCAAAGCAAAACTGTGTGTGTGTGCGTGAACTCAAAGCAAAACTGTGTGTATATGCGTCAAAGCAACACTGTGTGTGTGTGCATTAAGCCTTTTTATTCGTTTGCGTGGGCCACAACACAGCGTGAAAGAGGGATTAAGAGAATAGGCCCACGCATCTGAACCTACAGCGCTGTCCTCCCCATCCATTCTCTGCACCGAGTTCGGTGGCCCAGTGCACTGGATCCCCTCTGACGCACACACACACTCACACACACAGACACACACACATAGATTAACATCATCCACACCCACCCCAGCGCGGGTTCACCAGGGTCGGCCCGCTCTAGATCACAGCGCGACGGCGCATCTCCACACACCACGCTGTACTGCACAATGCCACTAATCTAAGTCCCAGCGAGGCCATCTATAGCGGGGCTGAGTCGGCCATACTGGTCCAATGGACTCGGAGAGAGGACGCATCAGAACACGCTACGCTGCACGCTGCGCTTAATGTTACCGATGCTACGTATAGCGTGGCTGTTTTGTGAGCTCAGCGTAGCAGACAGTGGCTATACAGAGGAGGAGGAGAAGGCCACGGGCTTAAAAATAGACGGGAATTGATTCATTCCTAACCAAGAGAGATGCTCAGAACTGTTTTTTATTTATGATGGATTTAACGTTAGATGAACAGACGGTTAATCGATCACGGAAAGATAAATCCACTCTAGCCCCACCGGTAGTGCATGGCATTAACTCTGCCAGGCTCAGAGGTTCCCTTCCCACCTTGGTCCGCCCATGCTAAGGTTGTGTGCACTCTCATGGTAAGGGCGGATGCTTTGGTTGGACTGGTCCTCCAAATGGCACTGAGTATATGAAGGAATTACATCATGTATTATTTCAACTTAAAAAGCATACAGCACAGGACAATGGAGGATTTACTGAGGAGAGCAGACACACACACACACACACACACACACACACACACACACACACACACACACACACACAAACACACATACACACACACACACACATACACACAAAGCCAGCGCTAGTGCAAAGACAGTGGATAGAGGCAGGACTCAAAACAGCTCTCTCTCCCTGGAGGCACGGCGGACACTCTGCTGTGGAGGAGGTAGAAAGAAGCTTCTCTCCATCACACACTCATATCTCTCTCTCTCTCTCTCTCTCTCTCTCTCTCTCTCTCTCTCTCTCTCTCTCTCTCTCTCTCTGTGTCAGAGAGCCTCAAAGCATTATCATGAGATCAAGAGATGACTAGAGCGGTGAGTTTGTGCTCACCGCTGTGTATTTCAGTCTCTGGCAGGCTATAGCCCATTGTCAGTAATGAGGCAGGCAGGGTACACTACACACACGCACACACCACTAGAAACACGCACATTCATGACTCAATGAATGTGAGGAAGAATCAAGTCAAAGTGCCCGCCAGCCCGCCTTTGTCAGTTCTGTGTGGGTGGACATACAGTCCAGTACACGCACGCAGTCCAGTACACACACACACACACACACACACACGATACAAGGATGCATGCACGTATTGACATATTCTCCTTTTGCCAATAATAGTACTGAAGAACGAACAATATCTCCTTCCGTTTTTGTGTGTTATCAAACCAGACTCACTGAAAGAAAAATGCAGAGTTAGGTCTGATGGTACCTCTGTTGTTCAGGCTCAATAGATGTTAATGTGTGTGTGTGTGTGTGTGTGTGTGTGTGTGTGTGTGTGTGTGTGTGTGTGTGTGTGTGTGTGTGTGTGTGTGTGTGTGTGCGCCCCCCCCCAGGTGGAGCAGAGCAGCCGTCCTGACCTGGTCCTCTTCCTCGTCAAGTACCTGATGATGCTGATCGTGGGCATCCCCTCCGTCTTCTGGGTGGGCAGCAAGAAGACCTGCTTCGAGTGGGCCGGCTTCTTCCACGGCAAGAGACGCAAGGAGTACGTTCAATGTCATTCAAACAAAGAGTCTGTAGTGAACGCAAAAAACAAACGCAAAAAGAGAATTCACACTTTCAGGAAAAGATACTTAACAAAAAAACGTATACAAGCAATTAGTTGTTTTGCCCTTGTTAACATTTAATCTGATTGTTACGTTTTTAGGTCCATTGTGACTTTTTTACGACCGTGTTAATGCAATCGTGAAGTTTACTTTATTCTTATTGTCTAAAGAAGGAAGGATAACAGAAGGATTATACTGATGAATGACGACCCAGGTGATCCACGTTCCAGATCACCTGACACCGGAAACCGTTGTCACCCGGAAGGTGACCGGTTGCCATAGATACGAGGTCGCCAGAGTGCTTGTGAAAACCCGCATCTTACTCTGCAACTCCCCCTCTCTTCCCCTGCCCCCGCGCCCCACAAAACTCAGAGCGTTAACCCCTTCTCCCACCTTCTGCTCCTCCTTCTGCTCCTCCTCCCCCTCCTCCATCTCCATCTCCCCCTTCGCCACCACCTTCCCCCTCTCCCTCCCCTCCCTCCTGCGCCTCTCCCTCCCCTCCCTCCCCTCTCTCCCCGCCTCCCCCCTCCACCACCATCACCACCTCCGTCCCCCCAGCAGGATGGTGCACAAGAGCCACCAAGCCCTGGGGTGCCCGGAGCCCGACTTCGCCCAGCTGCTGCTGAGGGAGCCCAGTGGGCCCGTGGTGAGGAAGTCCTGCGGCACCTCCACCCAGGGCACCTCCACCCACGCCTCCTCCACCCACCTGGCCATGCTGGACCAGCCGGCCAGCGGCAGCACCAGCCGGGCCGGCTCCATGCGCAGCGGGCCGTCCAAGAGCAGCGGCAGCAGCTACCACGGCAGCCTGCACCGCAACCGGGACGACAGGTGGGTGGTGTGGTCGCCATGGGGACCACCATGAGCATTAGAGTCACCGGACGGAACCGCAGGGTGCTGGGAGAATTGGTTCACAAGGCAAAGGGCGGAGGTGTCGCCGGCGTACGATGACATAGTGAGAGAGTGAGGACACGCGAGGAACTGCCGCGGTTTTCATTCAGCTTGTAGAGACGATGTCAACAAACTTATTATCGTCTCTGTACTTATTGGTGTAGCAACTCATTGTGACGTTATTAAAAAGGAATCAATGTGTTGATTTGATGCACCCATGATCCAAATCGCTTAAATCACTTAACAGGAACGCATTAATACATTCCTTATCCAAGATGGCAAATCCCAGATGGAAACTTGCAGACATAATGAGATCTTTCAAGTTTGTTAATCAAGTTCTGCAAGGCATAAAACTTTAAAGGTCGGAGTCCTCTCGCTCACCCGTCTCCATCCCGCCCTCTCCTAGGTTCACCGCCTCCAGCTTCCGAGCCGTGGAGGAGTTCCCGCCCTACGGAAGCCTGCCTCGGCTCAAGGACCAATCGCAGTCGAGACTATGCAGCAACAACCGCCTGGACAGCCCATCACGGCACGGCTCCACCCAGCGGCTGGAGAGCCAATCGCGGCACAGCAGCGTGAGAGACCTCAGCGTCGCTCCGCAGGCGGTCCACAGCGTTCCCGGACACGGGATCCACATGGTGCTGGAGGAAGACGGTCCCAGAGCCTGAGAGACCAAAGCTTGGACACTTTTATCCGACACGAAAGGTGGCCATCTTTTTTTCCTGCTTTAGAAAAAGAAAGGTGGAACTTGACCTGATCACATGAGTGACACTGGATTACTTCAGAGCTTTATGGACACTAGTTAGCCATTTGCTGTGGTTAACTGTTGGCTAATGCTAGCCAAAATGCTCCATTCAGACTCAAAGGGAGCTGTTTGTTTATAGTGCTGTCAAGTCACGTTGAGTGGAATCTGGATGGCATCGTCGGTGCTGCTAGATTCTGCGTACAAATGACAGGTGGGCGGAGCTACGGCCAGCCAATCAACGTTCTATATTTAAGATGCCTCAAAAAGGCTCCTCAGGTACAGCCAATCACAAGCACTGTATCGATTCCCTCCAAACACCGCGAGCATCAAGATCGTCATGGTGACCTCCAGAGGAACTATATAATCGTTATGTCATGTTATGTCTGAAACCTGCTGAGGATGTGGATGTGAAATACATTCAACCGACGATAGTTAAAGAGAATGAACGTCCGGAACTACACTATGGAGGACTATACTATACAAGGAAGACTTTTACTGCTCCGTTTCCTTTTTCTGTAGTAAAATCAAGGACTTGATATAGTAGACTATACATGCTACTGCTGAAATATTTGTGGACATCAAGGACTTGATATAGTAAACTATAAATGCAACTACTGAAATATTGTGTGAATCAAGGATGCTGCTTTCCAGGATTGTTAGGTCTTTTTATTTGACTGTGAATATGAACACTGATAATATGGAAATACAGTGGGGTTTTATAACATACCCTCTCCTTTGTCTTCTGACTGTGACATTATCGGTACACCGTTGATCACTGGAGCGAAAAACTGCTGATCTGAAACGTAAGGACGGGTCATGGCCTTTCTTCAGCTTGTGAAGGTGCCCCCCTGGAATGGATTCTGGGAAATGCCCGAAAATGTGAACGTATATTTGTGATGAAGTTGATCACAACCATGTCATTGAAACTATAGCGTAATAAAACAAAGGTCCCAGACTACCCTAACATACACTCGGTAATGTTTCGACCTTTATGAACTTTCAGGTTAACCTGACCGGTAAAAGGGAAATGCCAAACAGAGAGAGAAATTACATAAACATTAAATATGGGTTTCAGGTAATATCTTGTTCAATCTTTTTTTACGCTATTTAAATAATGGCTTTTCATCACTGCCGTTAAGACGTACATAAATGCTTTTTGGAACACCTCTACAAATACAATGGTTTGATTGAGTCAAAATTATGTCATCACAAAACTGTTCGAATGGATTGGGCTCGTCCGCCATTTTGGATCCAAGGACTGAACTATGTGATGATCAATGCCAACCTGCTGCCTTACAGCTCGAATATGATAAACAATAGTATAATTCAACTAGTGTAGAATTTGCCAATAGTTTTGTTCGGGTCACAAGAGTTTTGTTTCTTTCATGGATTAAAGTTTGCCTAAACAGGTCTTGTGGGCTATGTATAGATAAAAATGAAACCTTTGTGGAAGCTGTAATAAAGATTTTTTTCAAGAGTTCAGAAGCGCCAGTTCCTTTCCCCCCAGAGTGCGCGGGCACACACACACATACTGTGTATATATATACACAAACATACTACACAGAAATGCACAGCATCGTTGTGTTTGTAACAGCGCTCCGTTTTATTGAAATACATCGGAGACAGATTAACATGAGTTCTCCACATACGCGTGGCTGCCACTTTCATACATTATCTCTTTTTTTGTTTTTGAATTGACCTTACACCTTAAATATGTTTTTTTGTGCAAAAAAGAATCTACAACACCTGTAGTGGGTTATCCTCAGCAAAAAATAAAACGACACAAAACGCCCAAACCGTTGAAAAACAAAAAAGCCAAGTCCAAGAAAAAAAAAAAAAGATTACATCTATAACATGCAAAACTGTACAAATTATTACAAAGCAATCCTAGAAAAACAAAAACAAAAAGTGTAATATGATATGAAAGAAAGGAAAACAATATAGAAAGTAGTGTAGATAAGACCTCACTGAAATGCAAAAGGCAAATTTTATTCTCCACTTCTTCGGGGCTACCACTGTGGCAACGCAGCCAACAACTAGTGTCAAACCAACGGGCTCCGTCCCTACTATATCTTAATAAAATTTCATAAAAACCCTTTAGACCACCTTGATCCTTTCACCCAAAACCTGGTACCCTCCTACACTATAGCTAGAATTCTCTCTCTCTCTTCTCATCAATTCACCGGTTCACACCTTCATTCACTCATTCATCAATCCCAAATTCTAGCACACTCATCTCCATCGTTTTGTGAAAATATTAATTGGTTCCAACATTTCCTGAGTTCATTAAATTTTTTCCCTCAAACATTTTCGTTGTAGCAGGTTGAGTGGGGGGGGGGGGGGTCTATACAGTATGTAGTATCCATGGACCTCGAATCCTTTCCACACAGACAAAGTCCAGAAGGTAGTTTTGATAGTGAGGTTAAGGTGAAATTAAAACAAATGCCCTATAG
This sequence comes from Gadus morhua, assembly GCF_902167405.1. Lineage (NCBI taxonomy): Eukaryota > Metazoa > Chordata > Actinopteri > Gadiformes > Gadidae > Gadus > Gadus morhua. The sequence goes on from NC_044068.1 coordinate 11,106,588, forward strand.
GAGGTGCTGATCTCTTGGAATTAAAACCAGGTTTTGTCACAATCTGGAGTGTCGGAATTCACATTGCACTCTCGTATCTAAAGAAAAAAAAAGAAATGATTCTTATAAACGCTGAATTTCAAGCAAGGAATTATTTTCTATTGGAATTAAAAGTGACGATTTTGGAAAGGGGCAGAAACGTATTGGTGTGTTTAGCTTTTAGCGATATATGGTTAAGCTACTTTCTTAGGATTGGAAACACTAGTAGCCACCCAAATTTCATAAAGGGAGCCCTGAGGTTTCAGTAGTAGAGCTCAACCATGATAATGATCCAAATTGACTATGCCCGGAATCAACCTCAGAGGAAGAGATAGACACCCTCGACCAGAAACGAGGTTGAACAGGTGTTGAGTACTTGCAGACAAAGCAGATCCTCAGCTTACAGGGAAATCAGTGGCATCAACAGTTACAAGACATAACTTTATCACATCATGTTACAAATTGGTATTGCTATGAGCGTCTGCCTCTAGAGCCTAACATATATAGCATCGTACGTGGATGACGGCGTGTTTTGTCTACGTCTTTGAATAGTAGGCCTACTTTACAATGTGTTATAACGGCCGGATAGCAGCACTCGGTGCTAAAGGCTAGTGTTTGGCTTTAGCCCCGATGGGAACAAGCGATTGGTTGGCTAGGTTAAAAAAACACGAGGGCCAGTAACTTCCCTGTAACCTGCGGTCTGCAGCCTCCCCCTCACAGCTTTCGCCTGTACATTTCAATAGAGATCCTTTTCAATTGTTTTGTGTTGCCTATAAATAGTGCCTTGCTGCTTCCCTCCAGATTTAACCAACACATGATAACCCACAGGTTAAATAGTCTGAAGAACAAATGACAGGAGATCTGGAATACATAAAATAAAACACAGAAGGATGACCTTTCCTCTCCGTCGCCAATCAATGGTTACAATCTCCTTTTAGTTTCTTTAATGCGTTTCAATTCGTCCAGACTCAACGCATCAGTTCAACAGTCTTCGGAATACACAAGGCGATCAGAATCTACAAATCTTCTTTCTTTTGGTTTGAATGAGTTCTCGCCCCCAAATATCTCCACTTTAGAACCAGGGATACCATAGGGTTGGTTGGAAATTAACCAGTATTCGTGACACACCGATCGACCAATGAAAGTTCAGAAGAAAACTCGGCTGCCTTCTCTCTGCGGGGGAGAAGAGAATACTAAGGTAGAGCAGAATGACGCGGCCCCCTCACCACTTCTGTATGTGTGTATGTGCGTGCCTGTGTGTGCGTGCACTGACCCAGTGAGCTTCAGACATACACACGTGTGTGTGTGTATGTTTGTTAAATGCCTCTGTTTACTCGACCACCGATAATAACAACTTTCTTCACCCAAAACGCAAACCAAGTGAAGAAAAATCGAACACGCAATGTGTAATACATACAATAAAAAAAAGAAAGAAACAAAAACACATTGGAAAGTGGTTTAAAAATGGCTTCCGTGTGAATACAACCCAGCAAAAATAATCACTCGACCAAAGGATACAACAAAAGTTTAAAAAGATGAACAAAAGAGTAAGGATTTTTTCTCTCTCTCTCTCTCCCATGTATTTCGCTATAGTATTTTCCATATCATATATTACTCTCTACTTTGATTCTATATACATTATTGTGGTGGGAATCCATTTTGTTGTTGCCGAGTAAATTGGTGTGGTGTTCAACTGGTGGTCCGGATGGCGGTCGGGGGGGCTACATCTACATGGGAGGTGGTCCCGAGCTCTACTGATGAGGTCACTCTCACTGGCCCCCGGTGAGGAAGAGGTTAGCATAAGAGAGCCGTGACAATGTCATCACACAGTGTCGAATGTATTCTGAGTGTCCGCGCACGCGTCTGAAACCAAAAAAAAGACAATCCCTACGGACCAGATGACAGAGTGGGGCGTAAGTCTCTAAAAAGAAATAAAACTCACTCCGTAATGCGTTGCTTAGTAACGCTGCCGTATCGCAGTCAAAATTCATTCACTGCACCTAGCTAGTGTCAATTAGAAGAGCAAAATAAAATAAAATAAAATTGCAGCTCGTCTGTCTTTCAATATCAATTCTTTCCCCGAGGTAAAAAATTATATGTCACCGCTTCACTCTGGCTCTCAAAGAGCCCGCCTTTCCAAGTCTAAGATCGATAAATAAACGGAAATTTCGTCCGATCAAAACACTGCGAGTTCTATGTACAATACGAATCATGTCTTCTCCATATTTGCTCTCTGCCGGTCGCCTATTGAGGGGGTCATTGAGCGATTTTCAAATAGGCGGGAAACCGGATTTCCCGATGGCAACTCAGTGACTCAGCCAAGCGGCGCAGCCCGTTATAGTCACCGGAAAAATCGAGGTTTCCGATGTTTCGGGAAAGTTATTTGCGAAAGAGCCGGCGGCACAACGGGTATTGCGGATGTTATTTCTTTCTATATCCTTTAAATGCCTTTTCTAATAAAAACGCAAACTCACACCACACATACACCCACTAACCCAAAGAAGAAAGACCCCAGACCCGCCCTTTGAGCGTGTATTTACAGACATACTGGGAGACGATGTAGGCCAGCACACTATTGGCCAATGAGTTCTTTGGGTACGACGTCAGAAGAGGAGGAACCTTTAGATGAGATACGATTGGATGAGTTCTGTTGGAGGGCGAGGAGGGGGCGGGCCCTGAGGGCTTGGTTGGCAGATAGGGATTGGAGTCCTGTGCTGTCAGTCAATGGGTTGAGTGGGTTGGGTGGACCAGAGGTGGTGGCGGCGGTGGAGGTGGTGGTGGAGGTGGAGGGGGCTTGGCTCATGTGTCCCAGGCCATGCGGTCCGTGCTCTCCAAGGACAGGGACTTGGTCTTGTGGGGCGAGGCGGGACTGGGGGGACTGCTGAAGGTGGAGCTGTTGGAGGCCGTGGAGTGACGGGGCGAGTCAGAGTCCTGAGAGAGAGACAAAGAGAGCGAGAGAGAGAGGGGGAGATGGAGGCATAGAGAGGGGAGGTAGATAGACAATAATTAGATCCAACGCCGACTACTTCAACACTAGCCTTCTAGTCCAATTTTGACCAAGGCCAAAAGACGTCTAAATATGTTAAGAAAAGATGCAGTTCAAAGAAAATAGCGTGATCGGAGTGTGTGCAAGTATCGAACAACATGGCCGCAAGCGGTGACTGTTAAAAACAACAAACTTTTGAAGTGGTTGCTAAGGTGATGGCACAAGTGTAGCATCGTTGTGGTTACACATTTTTTTGAATAACGTTGACTTGTAAATGTATTCTGTTGGTCAGCGGTTTAATTATGAATAGATACAATAGAAAACTCTAGAGCTCAAATCGATAGAAAATGTGTTTTTTATAAGTTAGTGGATTTAGGATGAAGAAAATCATATTTGAAAATGCTTGAGGGGAAAGGTTACCAAATGATTTTCTGTACTAAACCATAGAGCAACTTTACTCATTATATCCTTTCCCATTTCTAATATCATCAACATCTGTGATATTGGTGAGAGTTATGCCAACGTATCGATGATGCTACATATTAGCTGTACCTCCTCTTCACTGGTTCACTGAGGGGATGTTGAAATACATGAATGCAACACATGTATTTCAGCCTTTCAGGACAAATCTAGATGAAGTTCATCTAGAAGTTCAGCAACCCTCAGCAACACATTTGTTTGGTCAATCAAAGCGCTGCATAGATATGAAGATAATTAATGCCCAGCTAAATCGCCTGAGAAGACAACACAGAACCTTTGTCTTACAAATCAATGGGACCCTGAAACGCGCCATGATGCCTCCCTGACCATGCCAGCCCTGGTCATCAGACATCTCTCATATCACAGCATCCCGGGGAGAGTCCTGTGCTCAGCCACACATCAAGACCTCGCCTCTGAATGCCCCAAACGTGCTCGGGATTGGCCTGCTCACGATGGAAGCGTGCTTGTTGGTGATTGGTGGAGCGGTGGGTGTGAAGTAGGAGGGGTGGGTGGGCGGAGTTTGAGTCGGTGCGAACCTTTGGAATGACTGACGTACAACGGGCAACCAATGAGAAGAAACGAGGAGTGGGGAGGTAAAAGTGGGCGGTCCCAGTGAGAAAAGTGGTGTTGTGGGCGGAGCCTCCAGGCCAGTGGGGAATTTGCTAGAAGCATGGCACAGCCAGCCAAGGGCCGCAGAGAAACCATGGGGACGTTGAGGGTGGGGGGGCAAAATGAAAAACGGTGACCGTGTACATGATATGTTTTTGTCCGTCTCATTCAACTGCTATTGTGGTTTTCCAATTGTTCAGCAAAATGTGCGTGTTTACGTGTGTGTGTAGGTGCGCCAGCCGCTGGTCCATTCTTTCCAACATTACCTTCATCTTACTAAGCAGGGTCCTTAAAGCCCTTTTCAGATCGGGGGTCTTCTCCGACGGCGAGACCGCCTGCCACTGCAGAGGAAAGTCAAGACTCAGCCATGACCCGGGACCAACAGACACCAGGAGGGGCGTCCACTGGGGGGGGGGAGCCGGAGGGAGGGGAGCCGGGGATGGGGAGGACGGGGGAGGGGGGTTGCCGAGCCAAGCCGAGCCAGGGGATGGGTGGAGGGGGGAGGCGGGAAACATGGCGGTATGGGGGGCCAGGACGGAGTAGCCCGAGGCTGGGAATGGGTCTGAGGTGGAGGGGGTCGAGAGGTGGGGGTTCGGGTTGGGGGGGTTCTTGAGGCTGGATGACGGTGGTCAGGTGTGTTGGTTGGGTAAGATGGGAGTTTACACTGTCCAGAGCCGTTCAAGACCTCATAGGTGGATTCCACTTATGGGCCTTGAGGAGTGTAATTTATTCGGTACACAGTGTTATATGGTAAAGCTGGGATTTGGAAGCTTAATGTGGAACATAGTTAAGGTAGTGTACTCCTAGAAACAGGAACTAGAGTCAGATTTCCCCTAAAATATCCTCCAAAAATGGTAGAAAGCAAACTAAAACCCTAAAAAAGGGACTTAGGTTGTCCATTGTAATTTGGACAATTTGCGGACACACCTATAAAACTAAATGAAGTGATGATGAAATGAAAATGTTTACTCATTCATGCTATACATCTATTCAAGGGAGACTGGAATGCTATTAGCAAATTAGTCAAATTAGCAAACTGGAATCCTTTGCTAATTTGGCGTCAATATTCCGATAGCTCGTAACCAAGGCACAGCGGAGGCTAACAAGCAATAATACAAGAGTTATCGCTTGGCTGCCATTACCCAACAAGCCCTATTCCTCCAACATAAAACCAGCCCATTCTGAATGGAGACTATGTTGTTCAGATATTACTTGATAGATGGGCTTCAATATTATGGTTATTACGGCTGGGTTAAGGGTACTCCCAAAGACAAAAGATATTTTATAAACTCTAAATTAAAAAGGCATAAAATACCTTTTCTTAGTAGGGTATTTAGCAAGAATTGAAATACAACAAAAATAAATATGTTTGTAGGTCTTCCAGTTTTGTTCAAAATACATGGGAACCGGGTTGCAACAGCGTCTACGAGGCAGAAAAGCTTGGCTTGGATTCAGCTGGCTAGCTTTAACTCAAATGTGAAGCAGCTGTGGTAGCAGGTGTGATATCACAGCAGACCAACCAATGTACTCGGAGCGGAGACGAGCGGAAACGACTGGGATGTATGGGTGGGAAGTACGACATGTGACATGATTCCATCCAATAGCACACATGCTAGCATCTAGAGTCGCTACGCTAATACGTGTAGTGAAAACCACCGTCGTCGTTGTGCATTTGGGAGAGTTCAATGAAATGCGTGTTTATATACACTTAAGGTTGAGATCTTAACTGCTACAGGTCAGCAAGGGTAAGGGTTAGTTGGATGGTTCGAGTCAGAATAACAATTCCCTTGGCGGGAAAAACAGACCTTCATTAAGTAGCGCATGACCAAAAGAGTATGCTAATGGTGTAGCTCTGACCCTATCACTTCAGCGATTTGTGGCTGTGAGTTACCGCTAGTTCTGACCATTTAAAAGAAGATTCTCAAATGCACAGGATAAAGAACAGAAATTCAGGTGAGCACTTTTCATACAAATTACAAATTTGTGGTTTGCCAAAATCGAATAGCCAGGTCAAGTTACGATGCAACTCCAAGATTTGTCGTGAGCTGTGCAGATTTTGACCACAAACCAAACCCCGTTGGAGACACTACAGTGTGTTTTAGTGTTTGCCACTGAAAGCGCTCATACTGAATCGCTCGTGTTTGAAGGCCCTCATTTGGAAACCATGGCCTCCGCTTATTCGCTCTTTCTGGGAATCGTAGTCCTTTTCTCGCTCACCTCTCGGTCGAACTGGGAGAGCGGGGCGTCCCCGCACTCGCCGCCTCCGCCGGACGACAGCGAGCTCTCGGACGGGGACGTCATGGTGTGGCGCTTGGAGCTGTAGCTCCCGCCAGAGAGCTCCCGACGCAGGGCACTGCCGTTCTGAGAGGACGAGCCTGGGGAGGGCCCAGAGACAGGGGAGGGAGAGAGAGAGCGAGAGAGGAGAAGGAAAGGTTGAGAAGGTCAAATTAGCGTTAAGGAAGAAATTCTCATCAAATGCCATGTAAATTAAACATACGGTATAACAAACAATAGATTAATACATAAACTATAGTGGATGGTAAGGGGTCAGTACTGTGGTGTTTAAACTGGAGCATAAAGTTAGGGGTCCCTACTTTGTATAATCTGGTCCATGTTAAATTATGGGTCGGTACTGTCTATAGTCTGGACCATGTTAAATAGAGGAGGGTCCTGTCTATAGTCTGGACCATGTTAAATAGAGGAGGGTACTGTCTATAGTCTGGACCATGTTAAATAGAGGAGGGTCCTGTCTATAGTCTGGACCATGTTAAATAGAGGAGGGTCCTGTCTATAGTCTGGACCATGTTAAATAGAGGAGGGTAGCGTCTATAGTCTGGACCATGTTAAATAGAGGAGGGTACTTTCTATAGTCTGGAGGAGGAGGGTCCTGTCTATAGTCTAACAGAGGAGGGTACTGTCTATAGTCTGGAGGAGGAGGGTATTGTCTATAGTCTGGAGGAGGAGGGTCCTGTCTATAGTCTGGAGGAGGAGGGTACTGTCTATAGTCTGGAGGAGGGTACTGTCTATAGTCTGGAGGAGGAGGGTCCTGTCTATAGTCTGGAGGAGGAGGGTACTGTCTATAGTCTGGAGGAGGGTACTGTCTATAGTCTGGAGGAGGGTACTGTCTATAGTCTGGAGGAGGAGGGTCCTGTCTATAGTCTGGAGGAGGAGGGTCCTGTCTATAGTCTGGAGGAGGAGGGTACTGTCTATAGTCTGGAGGAGGAGGGTACTGTCTATAGTCTGGAGGAGGAGGGTCCTGTCTATAGTCTGGAGGAGGAGGGTCCTGTCTATAGTCTGGAGGAGGAGGGTACTGTCTATAGTCTGGAGGAGGAGGGTCCTGTCTATAGTCTGGAGGAGGAGGGTCCTGTCTATAGTCTGGAGGAGGGTACTGTCTATAGTCTGGAGGAGGAGGGTCCTGTCTATAGTCTGGAGGAGGAGGGTCCTGTCTATAGTCTGGAGGAGGAGGGTCCTGTCTATAGTCTGGAGGAGGAGGGTCCTGCCTATAGTCTGGAGGAGGAGGGTCCTGTCTATAGTCTGGAGGAGGAGGGTCCTGTCTATAGTCTGGAGGAGGAGGGTCCTGTCTATAGTCTGGAGGAGGAGGGTCCTGTCTATAGTCTGGAGGAGGAGGGTCCTGTCTATAGTCTGGAGGAGGAGGGTCCTGTCTATAGTCTGGAGGAGGAGGGTCCTGTCTATAGTCTGGAGGAGGAGGGTCCTGTCTATAGTCTGGAGGAGGAGGGTCCTGTCTATAGTCTGGAGGAGGAGGGTCCTGTCTATAGTCTGGAGGAGGAGGGTCCTGTCTATAGTCTGGAGGAGGAGGGTACTGTCTATAGTCTGGAGGAGGGTCCTGTCTATAGTCTGGAGGAGGAGGGTCCTGTCTATAGTCTGGAGGAGGAGGGTCCTGTCTATAGTCTGGAGGAGGAGGGTCCTGTCTATAGTCTGGAGGAGGAGGGTCCTGTCTATAGTCTGGAGGAGGAGGGTCCTGTCTATAGTCTGGAGGAGGAGGGTACTGTCTATAGTCTGGAGGAGGGTCCTGTCTATAGTCTGGAGGAGGAGGGTCCTGTCTATAGTCTGGAGGAGGAGGGTCCTGTCTATAGTCTGGAGGAGGAGGGTCCTGTCTATAGTCTGGAGGAGGAGGGTCCTGTCTATAGTCTGGAGGAGGAGGGTCCTGTCTATAGTCTGGAGGAGGAGGGTCCTGTCTATAGTCTGGAGGAGGAGGGTCCTGTCTATAGTCTGGAGGAGGCGGTACTTACGGATGCCCAGCCCACTGCTGGCGCTCATGGAGCGCCCCGGCTCCGCCCGGTTCTTGGTGATGGAGGGGATGCTGACGGAGCCGCTGAACCCCGCCCGGTTCTCCTGAACACGCACGTTCTGGTTTAGACACGCACACGGGACACACACACGGACACAGGACACACACAACATGCAACGGGAGCAGGGGTGAGGAGGGTGCATTAACGTGCACTCACACACGTACGCGCTGTGATTGGTCGCAAACTCCAGGTCGATCCTATAGCATAACATGTGCTCTGTCTGTGTTGTGTGTGCTTGTTTAACTGTCTGGTCATGGATTCATGTCAATCCATGCAAGTATTTACTGTGTGTGTGTTCTTCTCGATAGAATTGTGTATCTATGAGTGTGCCGTGTGCATGTGAGAGCGTGCTTTGAGTATGTGTGTGTGTGTGCGCGCGTGCGTGCGTGCGTGTGTGTGTGTGCGCGCGTGCGTGCGTGTGTGTGTGTGCGCAGTAGTGTGTGTGTGTACCATGGGCAGGTCTTTGAGGATCTGGATCCCGTCTCCTGGTCCCATGTGAGCCACGTGGTTGAAGTTGGTTGGGTTGGAGATCAGCTTGCTCCTCATCTCTGGGTCTCGCAACATCTCCCTAGTAACACGCATAGGGAGAATTGAGTGTGTGAGGAGAGAATTTCAACAATAAGACCAAAAAATGCCTACCTTACCATTAGATCCACTGTAATTCAAGACAAGTCACGGAATACAAAACACCAAATGGGCAAAATGTCGCTTAAAAACACACAATCTCTCTCTCTCTCTCTCTGGTCCCGTGTCCCATAATAGGTGCAGCAGTGCGCGTCAGAGGGCTTATTGAGGTGATAGTGTGTAGAAAAGGGTGAGTGTGCCTGCAGCAGGTCAGTCGACCAGAACGGGGCTCTATTCAACAGGGACTAGAGAGGAGATGGAGCACCGATTCTTCCCGATAAGCCCTGAGGTCACAGTATTGCAGTATCTAGGCCATGCAGCGGTTTGGCAACTTTGACTATCTGCTCCAATGTTGGGGTTCAATTATAAACTGTGTTCACAACAATATACTCTGTTTGTAATGTGCACTGTTTACACATTGTGTTCATTCTGTGTGTCTGTGTGTGTCTGTGTGTGTGTGTGTGTGCGTGTGTCGTAATAAAGAAGGGGAAGTTATATATTAAGACATGTGAATCATATAGAGTCTACACGCTGCCTTTTTACACAAAAACATCCTACATACTATATCCTATAAACCCTATAAATAATAGTACGCTGTGAGGCTTCACTGCAAAGGGCTATATTGAGTAGTACTGTGAATATTATGCAGTAGTATACTACGATGTTTCTAGTGTCCAATAAGGAAAGTACCTAGTATGTACAGTGTATATTGCAATGTCTAAGTTATTCCACATGTCATGCATCGCAGGTGTAGCGTAACTGGGCGCCAGCCGACTAGCTTAGCCGCGTGCGCTAGGCTAACCTCCGCTGCTGCAGCCGCTCCTCCTCGGGGACCCTGAAGGAGAAGCGGCGCTTGTTGTTCATGCTGCGCACCAGCTGCTTCCTGCTGTTGTCTGACGTCTCCGGGACCACCAGCTCATCGCCCTCTGTTTAGCGAAACACACAGATAGTCACCCTCCGCTACACATCGCCAGCACCTAGCGTCTGGTAGGCAACACTTATCATACCGTCAGCGTGGAGGAGAGGAACCTTGTTCAGGATGTTGGAATGGTTTAGGATAATTTAGGTTGACTGTAGATTTAAATATCTATATATTGAATATATATTGAAAAATGTACTAGTCATAGCAGACGCTTTTTAGCAAAAGTGTGACTTCAAGAATCAAAGGGAATTCTGGATACATCAAATTAAAGATCAGGTAGGGGTTCGATATTTGGCTTGAGGATGCCAGAAAGTTAGGCTTTGGACACTTGGGGATCGAACAAACCTGACCACTACACTATGCTATCCTATATAGTTCTATAGGAAGTAAAAACTAGTGTTAGCATTATCCTTACACCTTAGATACCATATCAATCAGGAGTTACGACATTGAATGAAGGATCTTTTCTGCTACCCCCAATATTAACAGACCGTTGACGTGCTGTAAAACAAAATGGCCTCTCAATCGAACACATTACTGCAGGCCTTTCAGAGCGCTTACCCGCCGTCTTGTTCCTGAAGTAGATGAGCCTGACCGTCTCCAAGCCCAGCAGGTTCAGGGAGCCGTCCACGTTCAGAGGTCGCACCTAGCCGCCACCACAGGAAGAGGCGCTCAGTGTTACGCTACATGCTACTATGATACATTATAGGGTTTATTCAAGAAGGTGCTGGTATGCTAAACCTCGACCTTTCACCTGTGCAGGAGCTTCGACATGATCACACAACCTAGAATGGATCAAGACTAACCAAACAAAGCACCTGATTTACATTTACATTAACATTTAGGGCATTTAGCAGTCGCTTTTATTCAAAGCGACTTGCAATAAGTACATTTGTCAGAAGAAGATGAACCAATAAATCTCTGTCGGTACAGAAAGGATTTTCTTAGAACCAGGTGCAAAGCACTAACAATAGCTCGGTTAACCCATTCCCGGTATACAACAAAGATAGCTAGGATAAGATGCTACAGAACTTAGAACTTTAACTAAGTAATTAGTGTGTGTATATTAAGTGCCAGGATGTACAACAAACAATAAGTACGTAGGAGCGGCGTCTAGTTGAACTCTCGGTGAACCTGATGCACTTACAACACTGTAGATATAGGCTAGAGGTGATCATTGCAGTTACCCGTGGTTCATCCTAGAGGGCGCTGTCCCTGCAGTTTGGCTCTAGTCCTGCTAGGGTTACACTTTAACAATGACTGGCGGCCACACACAGTACTGACCTTCTTCAGAGGCATGGTCTGTATCCACTCCATTGTGTTGACGTCAAACACGTCCACGGCGTTCTCGCTGTACACAGACAGGTAGGGGGCGTTGAAGCCTGCCGGGGGGAACACAACAACCCTTTGTTATTATGGGATGGAGGAAGAATAAGAAGTGGCAGAGCTGGTTTTACATAGGACTACTGTACGTGCTCATGTTTTGCTGTTGAGCAGCGTTGCCCGCAGCAATAGACTGCTCATTTTAGACATTTCGCGATGTAATGAAAGCAAATCAAGGCTTGTTTAGGCATGTGTTCTGTTGTTTCAGAAGATTGCTCTCCTGTTCTGCCAGTGTGAATACACAGCACATGTGTCTTTCACAGGTAGGTGTGAATTTCAAAAGTATAGGTGTATCCACAGGTACTGATGTATCTCAAAGGTAAAGGTGTGATTCACAGGTATAAAGGGGATTTAAAGGTGTGAGTATGATGCATATGTCGATGACGGTTAGTGGGTGTGTAGAATAACGTGGGTCTGTGAAGCCTTTTAAGATCGTCACTGCCTTAAGGCAACGCCTTTACAAATACAACCATCAAATGACAATCTTTGTGGGTTCATTCTCTCCTCAAGGCTTAGTTATGGTTGGACGTTTAGGACCATTACGTAATGACCATCACATGCAGTCGCCCCGACGCAGTCGTGATCTGTTTTGGTTCTGCGTCTGGTGTTAGTTAGCGGACCAATCACAGCCCTTGCTGCTGCGTCGCCTCGACACAAGGTTACAGTTTTTTGTGATGAGCACGTCAGGCCCTTGGGGTGGACGCGAGGAGGGTCCGCAAGGACGCAATCGGTCCGTAAACCCCCTTGCCTTGCGTCGACGTACAATCATAAATAAGCCTTAAAGGCGATTAGTTTCCCGATGCACTTCCTGCTTCCGGTGAGACCGGGGGTTCCGGGGTCACAGCCACTCACAGGCGGCGTTGGGCGTGGCGGGCCACATGAGCTCCTGCTGCCGGGAGCGGCGGCCCTGGGAGTCGACGTAGAGGCCGATGGCGCTGAAGCACAGCAGCAGCTCCTTGCTGGAGATCTCCACGGCGCACAGCGAGTCCAGGCCGTCCTGAGCGATGAAGGCCAGCGTCTGGTCGTCAGGGTGCAGCAGGCTGACCGGAGAGTGGTCGCCATGGACACTGTTGGTGGGGGGCGATGGAGGGGGTTGAGGGACAACGTCAGAGGTCCGAGAGAGGCAGACGGACACGGAAAGCGGATTTTACAGGGACCTGAGGTTGTGTCCCGAAGCTATTCTAAGATAAGAATAGCTCAGCAAAGCTAGACTAAACTTAACCAAGCTAAGCTAAGACAAGATGGACTGGTTCTGACTACCGGTAGTTATTTACCTGTTTTATAAAAGAGGAAAAAATAATCAATGCAGAGCTAACCCACACCAAACCAAGATACGCTAAGCTAAGCTAAAGTAAGCTAGGCTCAGGACAGGCTTGTTGACTCCTGGTCGTGGGTTACCTGTAGCGGGTGAAGCCGGCCTGGTAGCCCACGTAGAGGCGCTCGTTGAGCAGACCCATCCACTGGACGTGGCCCGGGGCCTGCAGATCCCTCACCCGGCGGTGCCGAGACTTGCTCTTGTTCACCTGGACAGGAGAGACACGTTAGAGCCTCCAGGCTCAGGGCGTAGCATGTAGCATAGCATGTAGCATGTAGCAAGCAGCAAGTAGGGGATAACATGAGAGAAAAATAGTGGAGGAAATGAAGAAACAAATAAAGAGCAATTTAAAATAAATTAAAAAGGAACAAGAAAATAGCGAAAGAAGGCTGAAAAGAAGCAAAGAAAGAACGAAATAAACAGAAGAAAGATTGGAAAAATAGAAAATTTGTTAAAAATGAGCAGGGGAAAAAAAAGAAGACAAAGGAAAAGTAACAAGAGCATCAACAGAGAAAGAAAATAGGTTCAAAAGATCAGAGTGGGAACCCCATTCAAAACCCAACACAACCTGCAGCAAGCACCCTGTCCCCACTGAGCCCCGCCCCCCGCTCACCTCGTAGCAGATGACCTGCCTCTTCATGGCCACGCAGAGGCAGGTGACGGAGCCGCCGCGCACGGGGCCCGACACCAGCGCCTGGCAGCCCTTGGTCTCCGGCAGCTTGAAGGAGTCCGTCTCCCGGCCGTCCAGCGCCTGCGTGGGGAAGAGGCGCACGTGGCGGTTGCGCCCCGAGATGACGGCCAGCAGCTGCTCCTGGCCAATCAGGTCGATGTGGTGCACCTTCTTGTTGTCGCCCACACGGATGATCTCTGTCGGGGGGAGGGGGGGGAAGAGAAAAAATAAAGAGAGAGAGAGAGAGAGGAAGCGAGACAAGATGAGAGGAAGGGTTAAGAGGAGGAAATGGGGTGAGAAGGAGATAAGGAGTAATTAATCATTAGGACATTGAATTAGGAGTCACAAATTGGACATCAGAACAGAATAATGGAATAATGGAGACAGACGTATTGGCAGGTTGTTCTCACCATCTTTGGTAACATGGATGACATACAGGCCTTCCTCGTTGCCAAGGGCAACACGCTCGTGATCTGGAAGCGTGCAAAAAAAAAGAGTGAGTTGTTTAGCTTCCAAGACAAGACAATTCAAGAAACTGAGGTATAATGTTCTGACCAGGAGTTGTAGTTTCAGCACTGAACCGATCTGAGCTTATTAAAGCCAACCGCTTTTCTTGGGATCGAGTGAGGAGGCAGGAGAGCGGAAGATAATAAGATGTAAAAATAGTGTTCTTGGTTGGGAGGACGTATCAGAGTAATGAGCAGTAGGTTGGAGTCATCTTATGTAGGCCAGCTTAGGGCACGAGAGGTCAGTGTCTGTGTCATACGGTCCAAATGAGCAGATTACAGATCGCTTGTTATATATATAATAGTCACCGCGTACACATCACAACAACCGCCTCCATTTTACAAGCGTAGGAGCATAGGGTATTACATGCTCTTGTCTATAGCTTACGGGATACTTAGATTGATTCAGGATCAATACTAATCATAGTGTGTCTAGTGTCGCACACATACACGGTGTGTGTGTGTGTGTGTGTGTGTGCGTGTGCGCTCATGCCTACCGATGATGGTGGCGCTCTGGGTGGTCTTGATGAGCGGCAGGGTTGAGTCGTAGGCCTCCTTGGGGGCGTAGACGAAGCGCTCCTTCAGCTTGTTCTTCTTCAGGATGCGGTGCAGCTCGCTCAGAAGCCCCACCCACTTGTTGCGCTCCTGGTCGCTGTCGGCCAGCATCAGGATGGACGGCTTGTGGCTGGTCGTGGGGGACAGCTGCGACGCCGTCACCTGGAGGGGGCACGGGGGCGGAGGTCAAAGGTTATGTTCCGAAGGGGGCCCTAGATTCCCGAGATGGATAATGGTCGTGGATATGCTGTCTTGTGGTGTGTTCAAATATCTGTCGCTGTAATTTTTTGGATTAAGCAATATAATAATAATATCAATAATAATCTTCATATTTGATTGCGTTACTTCCGTATAAGAGCTCCTATTTAATATTCCATAGAATATGTCCCAACGACATGACATTGCGACTATTCACCAGAAGTCATCTGACATACTGAGCTAACTGGACTTGTGGAAGCTAGTTGATGAGACTTACTCTGACGGTGGATTAGTCATCTTAGAGACAGAGGGAACCTGAATTCAAGCTAGTTAAGGGGACTTACTCTGAAGGTGCATTAGTCGTCTCTGAGACAGAGTAGACTTGACTTACAGAAGCTAGTTAGGGGACTTACTCTGAAGGTGCATAAGTCGTCTCTGAGACAGAGTAGACTTGACTTACAGAAGCTAGTTAGGGGACTTACTCTGAAGATGCAGGGGATGTCCTTGCGGTTGGCGTGGATGACATCCGAGGCCAACACTGGGCTGACGGAAAACTCCTCGTCTCTGGAGAAAAGAACGAGAAAATGGTTCACACCCAGGATGACGTATGCATCAAAGTCACCTTGTTCGCAAGAAACACCAACTCAAGAAAATGTGCTTTTCCTAATTGCATTTTCAGAAATTCAATTTCTGGCCTACTTTGTGGAATGAGGGATTTTTATGGAAATTACCGGTACGCTTGAAATTAAATTTAGATTCCTGTACATTCAATTATGATTTCTGGGAATTGTATTTCAATTCCAGAGGGAGGAGGAGGATCTTGGGAGTTGTAGTCCTCTCTCACCTCATGTCGATGACCTGGCTGACCACCACGCTGGGCAAGGTCGCCTTGCCCTCCCCCAGCTCGTACAGGAACAGCTTGAAGTCACACACCACCGCCATGGCTCTCTGCCAGCCCTTCTTCACCCCTGTGGGCTTGGGGACCTGATATAGACACACATAGAGGGGACCTCAGCATGTACAGTGCTTTATATAGATACACATACCATGTAGATGTGGCCCTGGTACATGATACCGAGCACTTCATATAGATGGACTGAGCACTTAAAGCGTGGAGTGTACGCAATATATCAGAATCAGAAAGGATTTAATTGCCAAGAAGGGTTTTACACCAACCAGGAATTTGGCTTGGTGAATAAGGTGCATACATTAAGACAATAACAATGAACAATAAAGATAAACACAGTACTTTTGTATTTAGAGTACCTCAAATACAGTAGATAGACAGTACCTTATGTGTCGATTCATACAGGAACATAGAGAGTATTTTAATGTGTAGATGAACTACTTCATAGAGTATTGTATATAAATACACCGCAGTAGAGATACCTATCTTTTTTTTAACTTTATACAGGCAGACTCTAGGGAGATTGGTACATAGAATTGCGCACACACACACACACACACACACACACACACACACACACACACACACACACACAGTTAAATCAAGTTAAACAAAGCCAAAAGGAGGCCAGGGCCTTGGGTAGGGGCCCACGCAGGATGACCTACCCTGACATGGCCCTCGTAGGCGGTGCCGATGCCCCTCTGGGGGTCGATTCCCAGGGGCCCCTTGGTCTGGTCCTGGGGGACCGGGCATACGGCCGGGGCCTTGTCGGCACACGTCACGTGGCAGGAGAAGTTACACACTAGAGGAGCAGGAGACGGGGAAGACAGGAGGACTGAACACGGGTTCAAGGTAGTGAAACCCCTACGTACTCGCTGTGCAGAACAGGCAGGCGTCGAATGGAAATAAAGAACACAAGATGACAGCTTCAACTGCAGACAGACACGGCCATCTTGTTTCATGTTAGGACTACTGTAACATTGAAGGGATACGAGGACGAAAGGAATGCAACTTTTTTTTAACCCCAAAAGCTCAAGGTAGTGAGATGTCCATTGTTCTGTACCCTGGTTATATTTCAGGCATCAGTTCTTGACCTACATCTATAATATAGGTCAAGATCGCTCTCCCTCTCCTCCACCTCCCCCCTTTCTCTCTCGTCCCGCTCTTCGACCTCCGCCAACTCCCCCTTCTCTCTCCCCCCCTCACCCTCTCTACTCCAGCAGCCCCTGCTCCCCCCCCTACCCTCCCCTCCCCCTTACCTTCGCAGGTGCAGCCCTGGCGCTTCAGGCCCACCATCAGGGAGGTGCACTGGTTGCACTTGGTGGGCGTGTTGAAGGACTTCACCACAAACTGGTGGGCTTTGGGCTGCGGAGAGGAAGCAGCAGGGTTAACATGGGATGGGGACGGGTATATAACCATAACATATAATATATGTAACCAACGTGGGCAGGATAGTATAGTGCTTATAGTGCCGACCCCAAATCTGTTTTGATATTGTCGGCCGCCATTTTCTTTTTCTAATATTCATTTTTTTTGTGTTTCCACGGTGACGGGGTGGGCCTCACCTTGGGCGAGGAGCGTCCGATGCTTCCGTAGCCCCCAGACCGTAGAGTGGGCGTCTGGCCGGAGCGAGGCGAGTGGTCTATCAACTGTAAAACCAACACAGGAATCAAAGAGGTTAATGTGTTTCTGGTTCATTTCAATTGTCTAGTGCAGGGGTCACCAACACAGTGCACGCGTGCACCATGGCGCCCGCGGGGACCACATGAGGCGCCTGCAGGCCTGTTCGAAAAATAGCACTACTCATTCTCGAACAACTCTTTCCCACCTTTTTTAAGACATTGTCGATAATTATTGTGAGAAATCATTAACATGACTTAATTAATTAACATGTATTCACATAGATGAGTATCATTAATCATTAATAGTAATATATAACTAAAGGCAAAGTGAGCAAATATGTTATTTCAGAAGAGTGTGTAGAACTAGGTGCCCTTCGTATGACTCAGTGCCCATGAAGTAGCTCTCAGGTTAAAAAAGGTTGGTGACCTCTGGTCTAATGTAACGGAACACTGAGGACAACTTCAATGTTGCCATGTTGGACTGCAAAAGGCTCAATTGATTCTGTACCCTCATGTTCACAAGACTGTACTGCAACTTGGCTCTCAAGACAATAAGCAAAAGAAGGTTATGGGTTCAAACCCCAATGTCCGCCGTCTACCTGAAGGCATCCCCGTGCAAGATGCCCCAATCCCCTACTTGCTCCTCAATAACATCTAAAATCACTGCAAGTCAATTGAGTCAAAGCATATGGCTCGATGAGGGAACATTAAATGGTAACCAGTAGTTCCTCCGACCTCAATGGGCTCCAGGTCACTGGCCATGGAAGGGGAGCGGGAGCGAGACTTGAGGTGGGATTTGGAGTCATCTTCCCGGGATGGAGTGTTGGAGGGGGTGAAGTTATCCACAGAGTCCACCTGAGAGAGAGGAGAACCAGGGACGAGGAGGAGGAGGAGAACAGAACACATCAGAAACTGACAGAAGGAGGGATGGGAGGTTTAGGAAAATATCCAAGAGGGAATAGAAGAAAATGAGGAGAGGGACTCATTTAAGAGGCGATAAAATAGATAAAATAAGAGTTTCAGGTTATTCCTCCATGATGTGAAACCGGGGGACACTCCACAAGGACAGGAAAAAAACACTTATATGTTTTAATATGTCACATAGCATCCACCACCGGACTTCAGACACCACCGGAAACCAACAAATAAAGTTAATCTGTTTGACCGCACAACGACAAAGAACAGATCCCTCTGGGAGTGTGGTTGGTTTCAGACGCCACAGGGTGTACGTTAGAACGCCACAGAGACACTTTATAGCCAACAAACAAACAAAAACACAAACACTGCAACAAGCCCCATGAAGCTCAGAGCAACTTGAAGCTTTTAGGCGGACATCTTCTCTTCTGCATTTTCATAACCACAATGTCTTAGGGTTTTCCTCCCAAAAACAAAAAACAAGCAAGCTGCAAGTGTATATATATTAACATTTTTGTATTTGCAAACCATGCGGAAGCACACATACATGCGAAAGGGGTACACAAAGAAAGAAGATGTAGGGCGTGTGTGTGTGTGTTCGTACGTGTGTGTGTGTGTGTGTGTGTGTGTGTGTGTGTGTGTGTGTGTGTGTGTGTGTGTGTGTGTGTGTGTGTGTGTGTGTGTGTGTGTGTGTGTGTGTGTGTGTGTGTGTGTGTGTGTGTGTGTGTGTGTCGGGGGAAGTGACAACAGCGATGACAGAACAGGGGGTTGGGTGCTTACACGTCTGCCTTTGCTACTCGGGCCGACGGAGGGCGAGCGCTTTGCGGGGAAGAAGACGGAGAGAGAGAAGTTTGAATATTAGAAAAAAGGAAAATGGCTGCCAACAACATCCAGACAGAGTTCAGGGAGAGAGGAGGACCTTTTGTAAAAGGCCACCGCAGAAAGGTTTGGGAAGGAATTTTTTTTCATAGATTCTCGTGCATTCTATTCTCTCAAGCAGATGGATTTTTATTTTTGTTATTTTATTGTGCATTAAAAATGTGTTTGTACAGTACGTGTTAAATGCAATGAGTTCAAAGTGGACCTTGAGGAAATACAGGATAGTAGTATACACGTCTAGTTTTGGATACCAGTCTGATACTAGGTTTAAAATCAGAAACTTGATATTTTTCTTCTTTCTTCTCCTTTTCTTTAACACTTAGGCAGTGCGTCTCGGAGGAAAAGCACTCACGATGATTTTTCCACCATTTAGCTCATTGAGCTTCTTCGGAGTGAATCACTGCTTATGTAGGGAGCCAAGGGCTAGCATTAGCGACATGAGCCAAACAGGGAGAACACTGACTATCATAATGAAGGGATGAAACACAACAAGACAGCCACATGCTATCGGGCACTACCAACTGCGGCTGCTCAGCTCAGCTCCTAGCTACGAGCAGTTTGAGCACAGACACAGACATTGTCTCTTTCTCTCTCACTCACACAAAACACAGTAACACATACAGCCTCTCCTTTCCTCGCTCACCTTTCCTCGCTCACATTTCCTCTCACAGACAGAAACAATTAGTCTAAACGTTGACAGCGCTTCTACAGGGTACTGCTACAGCTAGGACCACACACAGAACGACCTATTGACCTCTGGGATTGAACTTACGTCTTCCCAAAACTCTACTAAAGAAGAAGAGGAGGACGAGAACGAGTCCTGATGCACCACAGAGTGAGAAGAAAAACAACGACAACAGAACGATATGAAATAAATGGAGGACAAAATCATACGCCAAATACGTCAAACCAAATGGAGATGCAGTACTGAGTACTGAGTACAAATAGAAGTACTGGAGGCCAAAAAAAATGAAATTATAATCAATAAATGATTTAAGATGGAACTAATGCAGCTCAGGGAACTATAAAAGAAACAAGTCATGTTTGAACTAAGTGGTTAATAAATACCAGCTTAATAAAAGTACTCTGAAGCACAGTATTTACACAATATCCGACAGTATGTTGGATATGTTATGAAGGAACGATTGGATTAATATCACAGTTTGTAGTGTAGGGTTACTGTCTGGAACTTACATCGAACTGGTCCAGCGCTGAGGTGGGGGCGTTAAGGAACGCCAGGAAGGAATTCTGGGAATCTTGGTGTTTAACTCCTGGCAATACAAACAATTATAAAATAGATAGGATTAGAAGAGGCTACGATTAAACACATGCATTAACAGAAATGGAAAAAGTAAATTAAAGGGAAATCCGCCACACAAAATGTCTGTCTGCAACATCTATCTACTTCTGCAAAATAATTAACAAATGTTGGACAATAGATGTTATTGGTCCGGGAGTTGAACTCAGACAAAATATGTCAATAGTTCAACCCATCGCGGAAACAGAGGTGATGTAAAACCTTTTCCCAATATTTGTAAGAATCAGTACTCTTAAATGAGAGAATAGACAAGTGGGACCATTCCCTTTTAAAAGATATTAAAACATTTCCCTGATTTAGAGAGATTATGTTAGTAAAACAATCAATTAACAAAGATTGGTATGTCTAACACGCTGTGATATCATAATGTTTATCAAATGACACGTTTCAAAGCAACATTATTCAATATTCAACTATTTTCTCAAAGGTCGCCTCGTCTTCCCCTGTGATTCCGGTCCCATGAGGGCCCTAAAGGTGACATAAAGGGGGCTCACCCCGGCGCAGCCTCATCTCCTCCGTCTCCTTCTTCAGCCGGTCGATCTCAGACAGCAGGTCCTGGTTCCTGTTCTCCACCTCCTGTAGTTTACTGGGGAGGGGGGGGGTGACAAAACCGTTACACACACATTTGGACAGAGCTTTGCTGTAGGCATTGTTTATGAAAGTACATAATAATACAACATTATTAATGCTAATAATTCAAGAAATTGTCTTTATGGTGAGAATAGTTTGTGGAAAATGGCCGTTGTAGCATGCTAGCAAGCTAATGGACCGGGCAGCACACATTAGGGGCTTTAGCTTGCTAGTAAGCTGGCTGAGCGAACATTGGCAGAATTAGCTTGGCAGTTTTTACTTTTCTCTGAACAGAAGAGAGGAGATAAAGACATAAACAGAGAAACAACAAGTATGAGGGACAGAGAGACACAAATAGTAAGAGACAGAGCGAGAGACAGACAGATACACACAGATAGACACAGACAGAGAGAGAGTGAGAGATAGTTTTGCATTGACATAAAGCGAAGAGTAGGTAATACGTACCACTCGGTGGAGATGTTAGAGGCCTTGACTTTGTTGAGCTCGTCCTGGATGCCCTGCTTGGCCCTGATCTCAGCGTCGAGGGCCGACTGCAGCTCCAGACGGGCCGACATGTCCAGCTTGGCGAAGCGACGCATCTTCCACGGCATGTCCTGGAGGGGGGAGAGAGAGGGGAGGCGGGGGAGAGAGAGAGGGGGGAGATATAGAGAGAAGGACAAAAGGTAAAGTTAAGTCGTTAAGTTTGTATTTACATTATGGACATGCGTGTCCTAACCAAGTACCCACCTATGAGCGTACTGCATGTATGTGCGTGTGCGTGTGTTTGTGTGTGCACGTGTGCGTGTGTCTCACCGTGGCACGGGCCCCCAGGCTGGTGTTCCTCAGACCCTCCAGCTCCTCCGTCATCTTGGTGGCCAACGCCTGTAGGTAGCCGCGCGCATCCTTCTCATCACTCACCCTGTATACACACACAATATATATTATATACACTTAATATATAGCCTGTAGGAAGCCCCGCGCATCCTTCTCACCACTCACCCTGTATACACACACAATATAGATTATATACACTTAATATATAGCCTGTAGGAAGCCCCGCGCATCCTCTCACCACTCACCCTGTATATAGACACACACACGTTAGATATATATATTATATACACTAAAGATATATCCTGCAGGTAGCCCTGAACATTCTTCTCACCACTCACCCTGTATATAGACACAGACACATTTATATTAAATATATAAATACAAATATAAGACACACATTAAATATATTTCATTTATTTAAATTAAATAAATAGCCTGGAGGGAGCTCCTTCTCATCACTTGAATACAAGCACATACACACATAGTTACAAATAAACAGTCATAGAAACACACAGACACAGAGTGGTTGCATGGGGACGTTTCCCTGCAGTAAAACCCTTGGCCTAGCACAACAGTCCACTCTTGCCTTTGTAGACTGCATGTTTGCATGAGCAGACTAAACCTGTTTAAGTGAGCTTAACGTGGGTGTTTATCTGACCGCCCACGCCTCTGCACAGAGTTACCTCATCAATTAAACCCAGACAGACAGGCCGACAGGCAAATAAACACTCTTGTGTATTGTACAGACAAGGCTGGTATATTTAGCCACCATGCCTACTGCATGAACTGCCACTGACCCCAACACACAAAACACATTGTCGCCTTGCTATACGAGTGTGCGTGTCTGTGTGTGTGTCAACTGTGATGATGATTCAGCCTTTCTATAAAAATCACTAGCATTTAAAGACATTTCCACTGCAGAGGAGACAGCCTTACTTGTTACTTGCTCGCTTTGGTACCGCTAGGGGTCTTTTTTACCCATGAGGCTCCTTAAAGCTCTTCCTGGTATGCATTTATGTTGCAGTACCAAATAATGTCAACTAGGGGGCAGTGTTGACCACAGAAATATGCCTGAACGTTAACAGCACTGAGCGTGTCCTTTAGTGAGGATGCTTGTATGTGGGTTTATGGATGTGTGTGTGAGTTTGTGTGTGTGAGAAGTTGAGTAGGAGTGGGTTTATGTATGCCAGTCCGTCAACAGCAAAAGGTAGAGTCTGTTTGGAGTACTTTAAGTACTAGTGTTTGAACAAGTGTTTCACATTAATGCCTAATGTGTGTTTGTCCACCTGTTTACAAACACACACACGCACAGAGACGTGCATGTGTCTGTGCGGATTCTTTGGTTTATACAAGCTGGCTGGGGAGGAAAGTCTACAAGTTTGTACTGGATGTATTAGGGGACTCTGCATGTTTGGAAGTATATATAATGTATGTACATGTGTGTGTGTGAGTGTGTGTCGTACCACTGGATGATCTCCGTGATCTGTGCCTCCCAGTGTGTGTGTGATTGTGTGTGTGTGTGTGTGTGTGTGTGTGTGTGTGTGTGTGTGTGTGTGTGTGTGTGTGTGTGTGTGTGTGTGTGTGTCGTACCCCTGGATGAGCTCATTGATCTGTGTGTGTCGTACCCCTGGATGATCTCAGTGGTCTGTCTGTCTGTCTGTCTGTGTGCGCGCCGTACCACTGGATGATCACAGTGATCTGGGCCTCCCAGTGTGTGTGTGTGTGTGTGTGTGTGTGTGTGTGTGTGTGTGTGTGTGTGTGTGTGTGTGTGTGTGTGTGTGTGTGTGTGTGTGTGTGTGTGTGTGTGTGTGTGTGTGTGTGCGCGCCGTACCACTGGATGATCTCAGTGATCTGGGCCTCCCAGTGCGCTACGCTCTCCTTCTTGTCCGACAGCTCCCTCAGCTCCTCCTCCAGCTGCCGTCTGGCGCTGCTCACCTTCTCAAACATACCGGACAGCTGCGCACACACACACACACACACACACACACACACACACACACACACACACACACACACGGACAAACACAAAGAAAACGTTTAGTAAGAAGAATGGCTTGACTTCGTACACAACATGTAGGTAATGTGAGGTCATTCTATAATTGTATGAATACAGACATGTTTGAATCCGCTGGGACTGTTTCACAGCGTTCAACACCTGTCCTATTGTTGTGATTGTGAACTCATGGGGATGGGTGCGTAATCAAACACACATCGCCTCTTTGTGAGGGGACTGATCCTCATCCACACTGAACTCACAAATGTGATCCAATAGCCTTTCCTGGACAAGGACCTGGCCCTTTCAATATGCCATGTACTAATATTCCATGTCCCAAAAATTCACTGTCTAAATATTTAATGTCTTTATCCCTCAACGTCCAAATATTTCATGTCTAAATATTCCATGATTCAATTGTAAATATCATATTATCCCATAAATGAAGATAATATATCCTTCTATATTCCATGTCTTCATAACAAATGTATTAATATTCCATATATTCATATCCCCTCTCTCTCTCTCCCCCCCCCCCCGCTCCATAACAGATCTGAGGCTTTGTTTGTCTTGGGAGAGCCCTGACTTCCACCCTCCAAGTATCCACTGTCCCGCTGGCGTCCAAAGACAACAGAGGAGCGTTCCAGAGCCCCACTCCACCAGCGTGTGTTTGTGTGAGGAACACGGAGCAGATAGGGCTCTGGATGGGCCGGACCAGCCGGGAGGGGAGGCTGGGGGAGGCCGGCTGGTTGGCTAGGGGCTACGGTGGCTGAGCTAGGGTCAGGGTCCTTGTGTGAGTGGAGGTGGGAGTGGGAGTGTGAGAGAGGGCAAGGGAGTGTGAGTGGTTGTATGTGACTGTGTGTTGGACTGTGTGTGTGACTGTGAGTGTGGCTGTGAGTGTGTGTAAGAAAGGATGAAAGCAAAAAAAACAAATAAGAGCGGCAAGCGATGAAAAGGTCAGGGTAAGGCGGGAGAGAGAGTGATACACATATCATCAGGTATTCCCTCTCTCATCTGGGCTACCACCTGACCTGCAGTCCAAAACACACATTCAACTGTGAGTGCGTGTGCGCATTTACATTTCATGTGCTCAGTTGAACTTGTGACTCACCATCTGTGTGCTTGTGATTATAGAGAGAGAGAGAGAGAGAGAAGGAGAGAGAACGAACTAGAGAGCAGGAGTTTGCTTTTCAAGGGAATGTTCATGTGTTTGTGTTCACATATAAATGTCGACATCCCCATTTACACATTGAACACTCGCATGCGTGCGTATAGGAATATTGTGTGTGAGTGCAAATGAATGAGAGAGAGAGAGAGAGAGAGAGAAAAAAAGAGAGAAAGAAACAGTGAGAGAGAGAGTGAGTGAGTCTAATGGTCTCTTCACCTTATCCAGCTCGCTGGCTAACTTCTTGTTCTCCTCTGTGAGAAGAACGCGCTCTCTCTCATACTTCTGTTTGGAGTCCGTCTCAAACTCCTCTCGCTCGCTTTGGCTGTGGAGAACACGCACACACACAAACACACGTTATTTCTAAAACCCTTTGGAGGCTGGATACATTATACTACATCACATATTACAGAGTTGTCCCGGTAACCTCTGTAATCCAAACTGTGTATGCCTCTTAATGTCCCCTATGATCCCTCCAGTGAATCATTCAATATGTAAACCACCAGTGCTGTGTTATGTATAAACATTAGCTTTAGCTACACTGAGATAAACTAAAACCTCAAATTCCATACATGTTGACAAGATGATTAATCTAACATTCATTGCATTTTAGAATCCTTGTCATCGATCACTCGTGTGTGTGTGTGTGTGTGTGTGTGTGTGTGTGTGTGTGTGTGTGTGTGTGTGTGTGTGTGTGTGTGTGTGTGTGTGTGTGTGTGTGTGTGTGTGTGTGTGTGTGTGTGTGTACGAGAGATAGAGAGAAAATGAGACATTTGAGATAGCATAGGTCACCACATTGTTTTGTAAATGGAGTTATCTGGGGGGAAGAATGTTCAGAGAGGTATTCAGACCAAAAACACATTAAGGCAGTTTTATAAACGCGATAGGCTGCAGGGGGGATTAAACAACACAGCAGGAATAATGTGATGCTACTACCTGGAAGGACGCAAGGTGCCAGCAAGCACAGCAACACATAGAACCTCTCCCAAACATAATATCTTCTGTTAATAATCAGCATTCTGGCAGACTGGCTGTGAAACCCGGTATCACTAAGCCAAACTTCTCTACATGTGAGATAACTGACTGCTGGATACATTTATAAGGGTTAGGATCTTTAAGGGTTCAGGGTGCACACAAAAACACAAAGATGCACATGTATAGTGCGACTTGTACATCTCTATGCTACTTCTAGTGGCTATATTTACCTCAAACTGTCTTCACTGTAGCGATGGAGAGAAAACAGGAAACAGAGGGAATTAGGTGCTATAACGTCCCATAACTCACCCGCTTTGATTCTTTTGTGGGTTTCGCCTCACCTCAAACAACCTTCTTTGAACACTTCCAAAACTGAGCTTTTTGATACCATTGAACCAACCTCAGGGAGAAACCTCAACCTGCTCAGAGGTGGTTCAGGGATTATCACACTCACACCTGGCGGTATAATATATCACCTTTAACGGAAACATAACACATTAGACTCCCCACAGCCAGCTAGTGGTGAAAACCAAGATGGCCGCCGCTAAGCCTTACCTTGGCCTTTGTGTCAAATAGCCTGGTTAAATAAATTGCCAAAAGAAAGGTGAAGGGGCTAGGTGCTTGGTGTGGTGGGGGGCCGGTAGGCGGCATAAGGGGTCAGAGGTCAGCCCCCCCTACCTCTCTCGGCGGGTCTTCTCCAGCTTGTCCTTCAGCATGAGGATCTCCTTCTGCAGCGCCAGGTGCTGGCCCTCGCCGTCGCGCAGCTCCTTGCGCATCGCCTTGAGCTCCGAGGCGTGCTGCGTCTCCCGCCGGCCCAGCTCCTCCTCGTAGTGGCCCACCTTCTGCTCCAGGTCGGCCCGCGGGCGCACCGCCCCCTCCTGGGAGGAGGCCGCCGCTGTGGGGTCCCCGGGGCTGGTGGTGGGGGACAGGCCCTGCTTGGACTGGAGAGGGAGGGAGAGGGGGGGGGGGGAGAGGGGAGGGGAGAGAGAGAGAGAGAGAGGGGAGAGAGAGAGATAGGAATTTAGAGGAATCTCTAAAGTGTGTGCGTGTGTGTGCGCGCGCGCACGCGCGCGCGCGCGTGTGCGCGTGTACCTTGAATCCCTCCAGCTCCTCCTCCAGCTGTCGGCTGTACTGCTCGTTCCTCTCCCTCAGCTTCCTCTCCTTCTGGGCCTCGGCCGTCTGCACCTCCGCTACCATCTCCAGCTGACACACACACACACACACACACACACACACATATTAGACACCATTGTTTATATTCACGGCCTACAATTGTCATGTGGGAATCGAGGACGATTCCAAAGTTCTATCAATAACAGCTCAATATTGACCACTGTTGATCAATATTAAGGAATTGGGTAAAATAAATGTGGTGACAATTCGTCAATATTACGCATGTGACTGGAGAGACAGACAGATGGACAACACATACGGCACTTTAGTCAATAGTTTACGCACACGCACACAGACACACAGACACACACGAGAGAGGGATGGAGGGAAGGAGTGTTGTAGGGCATCGTACTAGCAACCACGGGGGCAGCCGGGGTGGGGGGGGGGGGGGGGGGGGGGGGGGGGGGTCTACTCTACCTCCTTCTTAGCCCTGTCCGCCTTGCGCACCTCCAGCCGCAGGGCCTCCACCTTCTGGGCGTGGCTCTCCATCTCCTCCTCCTTGTCCCGCAGCTGCCGCACCAGACGCTGCTTGGTCGTCCTGGGGGCAGGACAACCAGACGCACACAGAGAGACAGATTAGACCTGGACCGACGGGGCTGACAGGACTGAAAGGGCTGTCATGGCGACGCAGGAAAATAAATCAAGAGGTTGGATTTTGAAAGGTTGAAAGTTGGTTGGGAAATGGTCTCCAAACTTCGATATTCGGGGTTCCCGGGAGACGGTCACTCACACACCCTAACAGTCCCAAACGCAAATTCCCCCCTCAGCTCAAATAATAGCTTGTGAGTGTTGGATCAACAAAGAAGAAGTAGACGACCCAACTTCCCTCCGCTATGAGGAACGTAAACAGAGATAAATCGTCGTCGGAAAAACTGTTGCCGTCGGAAAAACTGCTTCCAGAGAAATTGCTTGACATACAGAATAGTCAAAACACCCGACGGGTTACCTGAGGTCCGTGAGCCTCTCGTTGAGCTCCGAGAACTCCTGCATGGCCAGCTTCCTCTGGCCGTGAGCCTCCTTCAGGTCCTTGGACTGGGACTTGAGCTTCTCACTGGCCTCCACCATGTCCTGGTCCAAACAGGCACGGGGGGTCAGACTTAGCAAGCAGACTAGGCGGTCAGACTAGGCGGTCAGCCTAGGCGGTCAGACTAGGAGGTCAGATTCAAAGTCTGACACAAAGTCGGAATTGACACCATGTATTGGCACTCAGTAGTCACCATTAATAATCTAACTTAATAGTCACACTTAGAAGTCCAACGGAGTTCCCTGGTACAAGCCAGAACTACCTCGGGCCGGGTCCTGGTAGTACCTGTGACCCCATAATGATAGATGATGCTGATCTGGTGTGGGGGTACCTTGTGCAGGTCGTCCTTCTCCTGGGTCAGGCTCCGGATCTGCTTCTCCAGGTTCCTGGTGTGTTTGGACGAGTCGTCCATGTCCCTCCTGGCCGAGGTCACATCCTCCAGCTGCTTCTCGATCTGGCCCGAGTCTGAAACACACACACACAGACACACACTTTATCATCGATCAAATTAAACCTATGCACCCCCGGCTCTGTCACCAAACAACTTTGTAGTTCTATAAAAGGTTTGGAAGGTTTGAGAAGGATTGTAGACATTAATTTCTCTCCATGTCGCTTTCTTCATATTTAAGCTTTGTGTCTTTTGAATTTGACGGACCACTCCCTACTCATGCAAGAACAGAATCGGTATTTCCCCGTCTCACTCCTTAGCTGACAGGGCTTCCCCAGAGAATCCCAGACGGAGCAGAGATCTACTGACCGGCGATCTGCTTCTTGAGGAGGTCGATCTCACTCTTCAGGCTCCTGATCTCCAGCTCCCGGCTGGGGGTCAGGGGCAGCTCCGAGCCCGGGTGCTGCAGCTCCTGCACCGTCTGGGTCGCCTCTGGGAGGGGGCGGCCGGAGGGGTCAAAGGTCAGTTCAACAGGAATGACAGTAGAAAACTGTCTTTTTATATAAAGTAAATCGCAATACAACTTTTAGACTTGCATTGTAGTTTTAATCACATCTGATGTTCTAATATTGATATATTTCTTTAGCATGTGACACTTATATTTACATGAGCAGTGGTGGGGTACACTATTGTAAGCATGCATTCTCTTAGAGAGGAAACTGGAAACATATTGCAATGTATGTTACAATGTACATACAGTTTAGACCAGAAAACTGAGGTCAGAGGTCAAATATTCGAGAGATAGAAGAGAGTGTATTACTGCCATCCTGCGACTCCCTTGCTCTTGAGAAAGATTGAAAGCAACGGTAATAATCCGAAGCATAGAAACACACCATCCACATCAAAATGAACACACTGTACAACCCGCTCTCAGACCGGAGCTGAGCCCCTCTGCTCTCACCCTGCAGCTTGCGGCTGAGCTCCAGCTTCTCCTGCTCCAGCCGCCGGATCCTCCTCTCGTAGGCCTCGGTGGCCAGGCTGTCCTGCAGGCAGGCTTCCACCTGGTCCAGCCCGCCCCGGCCTGCCTGCCCCGCCAGGTCCCGCAGGCTGCCCCTGTCTGACAGCACGCTGCAGGAGGAGGGATGGGGGGCGATATTACCATTTGTGTTGACACCCGTTCAGGGGTCGCGATTGGAGGGACGCTTCAACTTTAAATGTTGCAGTGAGTGGAATCTAGAAGTGAGGTCGCAGATTGCAGACCACTGAATACCCATTCTCAGAGGAGGAAAACACAATTCTTATTTTAATGATCTGTTCTAATAGAAGCCACTAAGTCTGCCCCTTTAACTTGGATTATGTGCGTTCGCCTCGATAGAAGATTCAAGTCAAAACTGAGTTGTTTAAATTCCTGACGCAAAAATCCTGTTGCACCTTCTTATTTAGAAGACTAAAACATTTAAACTGTATGTTTGCTGGCTGATTTGTGTTACTTTTTTAACGTATTCTCATTAGTTTACCATAATCAACGATTTTCTTTTATATTTTTGCCTTTTTATTAATGATACTTAAAAATGTGATTAGAATGTGACTCCACTTCAGTTTAGTCCCTCCCTGATCACCTTATTAGGAATCCTCCTATCACAGAGAGGCCTGAAGGTCATGTGACTCGGGATTATTCAACATAATAACAATAACATCACAGGGCACATGGGCTAAGAAGCTACGAACAAAGACCCCGAAGTTCCAGTACATTCCGTTCTGGTCTCTTCCTGTTACAGCCCTAATATATTTGTTGGGGGACGGACACACTTCCTGTGTCCATCTTATGCCACGGTGGGAAGTGGGGAGGGGGTGTCGGAGTGAAATAACTCAGTTGACATGTTCTGTTTGAACCTGGTTCCAGTGAATACTGGAACCGACGTGAGCTAGCGGATGGCTCAGACTTCCACAGAAAGGACTCAGTCGTGGGAGGAAATGGAAGACGAGGAGGAGATGAAGGAACAGCCCTAAGAAATGTCCTGTCAGCGGATGTGTGACAGGGCACTCATTGGGGGAGAGTAATAGGGGGAGAGGGGGGGGTGGAGAAGGGGAAGAGGAGCGCGAGAGAGCAAGCGAGAGAGAGAGCAAGACTGTGAAGGATGTGATAGAAGGGAAAAATTATGAAAAGAAAAAATGGTTTAAAAAGGGGGGACAGGAATAAAAGGTCAGGGGAGAGAAAAAGAGAAAAGCAGAAGTCAGCATTAGAGAAAGAGAAAGAAAGACCATGAGAAAGAGAGGAAGAGAGGGAGAATGATCGAAGCTGCTGAGCCTTGAGCAGGGAACACACTCATAGTCTTTCAACGTTCTCACGGTCAGTGAGAGAACTTCTGTGAGCTGGGGGGAGCCCTGTTTCGCCGGGGAACAATAAACACTCCTCCTCTTTTAACAACTTCATTTGAGGCATTTTCAGACAGCCGTTCCAATTTATACTCAATCATTGTTTTACTCTCATTGTCATGTATTCCTACCGATGCATACCAAGAGGAAAGTCAGAAAAGTGTAACTGATGCCTTTGACAGTCTTTTTAACCGCGTCCTGGACGTTTTATGTCACCCTATTCGACCGAAAGAGATGGAAAATAACAAAAAAATGGCGACCATAGCAGTAGACCTAGGAGACAATGAAGCAAGAGGGGTTTTGGGGCCGGACTGTGATTGTCCTACAACTCTAAACATATTGAAAGCTTTAAAGTATTCAGTTTCACTGCAAAAACAGCCAATAAACAAGATCATTTGGTTTAGCTGGATTGTTTTCCATTTGCCCTCTGACCTATGACGAATATGAAAATAACATTAAAAATGCCCTGCTTAATAGGTTGCATATCGAACTGTGGTAGGAGAAATTTACTTGTGAGGTCATCAAACTTGCTGATGCTCAAAGGAATGTTCTCCGTCTTCAGTGAAAGAGGAAATGAAGTGAAGGACGTACAGGGTCAGTGTTCAGTGTCACTTACCATTTACTGGTGTAGGTGAAGCCCACGAAGGGAAGGTGGTGACCCGAGAACGCCGTGTGGGAGGGAGGGGGCATGGTCTCCTGGAAGAGAAACCACAACATTTAGGGTTAGCGGTCACAGAGTCACCATTGCGGAGAGACGCAATCAAGGGGATGGGGGAAGAAGAGAGGAGAGGGAGAGAGAGCGGAAGAAAGAGAGAGAGAGAGAGAGAGAGAGAATGTCCTCAAGCACAGCCCTTGGTGTCGTCATGAATTTCCCTGACTCGGTCACGGTCCTGAACATTTGAGAGGTTCAGTTGTAAACAGTCTGCAAGGCTTTTCCAGTATGGAGCGTTGGCATGGCGATTCCAACTGTTCAATGTACTCTCAGCGCACATCCGAGGGTTTAACAAATGTCCCTTCTTCCGTCCGAAACATAATCCCTGAGAGCATTGATAGAAATACAGCTCTCACTAGCCACTTCAAAGGTTTAGGTAATTTAAAGTGTGCCATAAATAAAAGGTTTTATTTTTGAACCCGTCAATATTATTTTTAGCCTGAGGTGGTTCGTAACCCTGTGTGTGTGTGTGTGTGTGTGTGTGTGTGTGTGTGTGTGTGTGTGTGTGTGTGTGTGTGTGTGTGTGTGTGTGTGTGTGTGTGTGTGTGTGTGTGTGTGTGATGAGCACTGCGGACATGTTTGCATGGATTTGCTTGCTCACAGAGTAATCTTGGCTTCTCTACAGTCCTGGTTCGAAGATAAACAAAGGAGGATTACATACAGCGAGAAACTAAAGGGGGGAGAGGCGAGGGAGAGAGAGGGGAGAGAGAGAGGGAGAGAGGAGTGAATGATGCATTTGTCTATGAAGCCTGGCATGACTAAAAAAGGAGGTACCGTCGGGCAGTGGAACTTGGAGAGAGAGATCTCCTATTTAGGAACCAGGGAAGTCGTTTTTTGTCAGGTTTTATTGTCGAGCTGTGACATTGTGTTTACAACAGAACAATGGGTTGGCTATGGCTTGGATTGTTTTCCCTCCAAGATGGCTGGACTTGGTTAGAAAACATTGAGTCAGTGTGTAAAAAACATGAAAACACACAGCCCTGAGTGCTTGGCATAGCTTTACAGAGGTCATTTCACAGACCCCGAGCGGTCTTACCGAGTTTTTGAGACAGTCGTCGTCCACGTCGAAGTTGGACGTGTCTGTGGGGCTGCTGACCTCCGGGATGTAGGGGGCCTCACAGTTGCGTATGTTGTCCCAGTCGATGCCTGAACAGAAGTGGAGCATTAGCGGGGCAATATTTTTATTAAAATTACAAAGGAGAAAATTAAACCACCAAGTATCCTGTACCTCAGCAATGATGCCTTTAATATCATAACAGTTTTATACTAAAATAAAAACAAGAAAATATGCTCATAATAATAATATAATACATACAGTTCCTTTTCAAGACATTATTTCAGAACAAAGATCTCCAGTCGATATATTTAGACTGTGCGGTGGTTATTAAATTAAGTTATTATGTTGTATTATCCCGTAATCAGGGGACAGCATGGGGCCAAGCACTTATGACCCTCTGTGACTTATAAAGTGTGTCCTTCAGACCCCCCAGAACAGGACGCTGAGCTCTGTAAACCTTACTGAAACTACCCAGCGCCGCTAGCACCAAGCTAATGCACTCAAACCACTTGTTGGCATGAGGAAGGAATGCTAACAAGCACTTTAGCTAATGTTCTTCCATTCTCACACTGCTTGTACATCATCCACACGCGGAGATAGACTTTGCTATTTCTCCATTTGTATCCAACTGACTTTGTACATCTCTATATGTAGGTAGTGGGGTAGGTAGGTAGGGGCATCTTCCTCAAGGAGGCCTACAGGCATAAGAATAAGAATCTTTCGGCTGCGAGTGAGTGAGTGAGTGAGTGAGTGAGTGAGTGAGTGAGTGAGTGAGTGAGTGAGTGAGTGAGAGAGAGAGAGAGAGAGGGGGATAATAAGATTGAGAGAATGAGCGAGTGAGCGAGAGAGAGCGAGTGAGTGAGCGAGTGAGCGAGTGAAGCTTGTGGCCGTACCAGAGAAGAATGGGTGCTGCTGGAAGTCTTCTATGCCATTCTGGCCCAATCGGTGCTCCCGACTGCAGATGAGCCGGCGAATCAGGTCCTTCGCTTCCTCCGACACATCGGCTACCTGCTGCGGGAACTGAAACCGCTCCTGTGAGGTTTAATGTGTGTGTTAATGTGTGTGTTAATGTGTGTGTGTGTGTGTGTGTGTGTGTGTGTGTGTGTGTGTGTGTGTGTGTGTGTGTGTGTGTGTGTGTGTGTGTGTGTGTGTGTGTACGTGTTAATGTGGATATGTATGTGTATTTGTTAGTGTATGTGTTAATGTGTGTATGTGAATGTGTGGGTGCAAATGTGTGTGCATGCGTGTTAATGTATACATGTATGTGTATGTGTTAATGTGCGTGTGCGCGTGGGTTTATGTGCGTGTTAATGTGCATATGTATGTGTATGCGTTAGTGTATGCGTGAATGTGTGCGCGTGTGTTAATGTGTGTGCGTGTTGATGTGTGTGTGTGTTAAAGAGGAGGACGGGACAATTAAGAAGATGCAAAATACCCGGTAAGTGCTTTGTGTCTGGGCATTTTAAAAGGATCACACAGTAGGACAACACAACCGCAGGGCAGATGAGGCTGATAACGAACAGACGGCGGTGAATAACACATTAAAAGCCGTTAAAAATACACTCCGCTGTGTTTTCTCTCAGTACTCTCTCCCTTTGGCAGAGGAAGGCGCCGGTTCGTCCTAAAATAAGACAGCCGTGAATGAGCAGTTCCCAAACATCTATTGTCTGGTCTCCTGCCGCGCTCCATTAAAATACTTCTGTTGGGAGGCTTACTGAAGTGCGACCACTTTTGTCCCCGCGATGTACTACGCACACGCGTTGCTATGTGTACTTGTGGTTTTGGTTGGAATAGAAAACACATAGCGTAATCCTGGGTCAATAGTTGATTTTGGTTGAAATCAGAAATATGCTTGAAATGCATCGTCTATTGTTCCAGGTCGCTGAATTAGCACGGAAAAATACGTTACCATAGTGACTATCTTTCCTGATATAGACATGAATAAAGCAGTCATTCCTGTGGGATTTATTTCCCGCTCTGCAGGAAAACTCTTACCAATAATTTCCCCAATACAAAATGTGACCAAAATAATTGCCATAGATCACCCAACTCAAACAACAACAAACACCTGGGGTGCATTCCAAAGCGTTCTCCTACATTCCTCTGTGCTATTAGTCTTTAAGCTGCACCTCTAGTTGGCTACCTACTTCTTTTCCCCTTTGACTGCCTCTTACTTAAGATGCTTTTTAATGTTTGAACACAGTGTACTTGTTTGTTTGCTCTCGTTCCCGTGTTTTATGTTCAGCGTCATGTTAAGTGTCTGAGTACCTAGAAAAAGCTAAGTGACAAATGTGTTATGATTAACATTATTATGACTACTTAACATTGGAACGGCGGGTACCATGACAACTGAGGAGTACATCTGGAGATTTTTGAGGCGTGGGCGGGCGAAACTGCTACAGTTTATGGGAAAACTATTGGAACGCACCCCGCCACCCCCTATGGAGCAAAAACCAAACTCCCTGGAGCTCACCTTGTGGTTCATGATCTTCCCGTAGGTCTCCACCAGGGACTCTGCGTAGAAGGGGGTCTCTCCGTACAGCATCTCGTACATGCAGACCCCCAGGGACCACCAGTCGCACTCGGGGCCGTACTTCCCCTTGCCGTCCTCCATGGCCTGCAGGATCTCTGGGGAGATGTAGTCCGGGGTCCCCACCGCCACCGAAGACTGCACCTGGAGCACCGGCACACAGGGAGAGCGTGTTAACACACACACGCACACACAGAGACACACACACAGCCACACACACACACACACACACACACACACACACACACACACAACGCATGTATATAATGTAGCATGATGTGGTAGAATTTGTCGATACACATATGCACGTAAAGATAATCTGTATAGATGTATAATGTAGTTGTTTATCATTTAAGGTCCCATGGCATGCCCCCAGGTGTGGTTGCTTTTATCCAAACCATGAGTGCATACATTCTAAGGAACGGTGGTCCCAGTGGAAATCGAACACCTGATCTTGAAGGCATAGGGTTGAGATCGAACAACACTTCACCAAGCTATTTCCCCATCGCAGCACTACTGGGATAAAAAGGGGAAGCAATCTTTCAGCTGACTCGGCCTGTACCCACCAATTATTAATCTTACTATGATAAGCCAGAAAAGGCTAGTATTTTAGGGATATTAGCATGAGTTTGTTTGACCTATTTGTTATTTAACCGCTCAATATCAGGATATGATTTGAATATCAGAAGAAAAGGGCTAGTCCTGGAGGGATATTATTAGCATAAGTTTGCTTGACCCATTTGCTATTTAGAAAATATCAGGAAGTGGTTTGAATACAGAAAGAAACATTAGCATCTTGACTTTTTGCCAGTATGGATTCATGGCCCTGAATGACTCAGCTGTTGTCATAATAAAAGATGTCTCTCATCGTTCACTTTTCCTCCGCTCCTCTTTGAAAGCTCTAAAGCTGACGGGAAGTGACTCTAATGTTTTGGTTTGTGTTTTAGTGTTCCCTCCGAGAGGTCTGGCTGTGGTTAAGAGTCTGCGGGAGCTGAGGGAGAATCCAAACATACCTCGCCAGGTACCCAGTGGGGGGTACAGGAGGAAGAGCATGTGGTTTGGGTTGTGTGCTTTTGAGTAGGGGACACAATGTGTGCATGTGCGTCTGTACGTGTACGTGTGCGTGTGCGTGTGCGTGTGCGTGTGCGTGTGCGTGTGCGTGTGCGTGTGCGTGTGTGTGTGTGTGTGTGTGTGTGTGTGTGTGTGTGTGTGTGGAGCTATGTCAACTTGAGAGCTCATGCATTTGTGTGTTGCGTGTATGTGCGTGTGCGACGGTTGTATGTTCATCTGTGCTCACCGTTCCATCCTCCATCAGCTTGAGACAGGAGCCAAAGTCGGCCAGGCGGATGTGTCCGTTCATATCCATCAGGATGTTGTCAGGCTTGATATCCCTGCAGCAGGAGGAGGAGGAGGAGGAGGGAAGACCGAAAAGGAGGGAGGAGAGGAGGGGTGGAGAGGCGAGGAGGGGAGAGAATAGAGGAGGGGGGAGAAGACGGGAGAGGAGGTATGGATAGAAGAGGTGGTGAGGGGAGGCGAGGGGAGGAAGGGGAGGGGACGAGGGAGAAGGAGAGAGGAGGGGGAGGGGAGGAGGAAGGAGATGAGGTGGGAGGTAGAGAGACAGAACATGAGTGAGGAGGGCGAGAGCGGGGGGAGAGGAGGGAAGAGTTGAGGAAGGAAAGAGAGAGAGAGAGAATCAAATAAATCCAATGGAGAGAGGTAGAGATCCAGACAGTAAGAAGAGATAAACATGGTGATAAAAAGGGTCAAAATAAAAAAAATAAAAAAAATAAGTAGAGGGAAAGAGAGAGAGAGAGAAAGCAGAATCAAGGAGGGGGAGGAAGGGGGGGGGGGGGAGTGAAGGAGACAGAGAGGAGAGAGGAGACAAATTGAGTGCGCAGTCCTGAGAGAAGCAAGAGGATAAGACCAATGATAGATTCCTCCAAACGCAACAGCACCCAGGGGACCCGTCTGTGCACAGGCGTTCATCACACACACACACACACACACACACACACACACACACACACACACACACACACACACACACACACACACACACACACACACACACACACACACCCCTCCCCCCGGTCTTCATGAAATGAAAAAGCAGCACCTGGGGAAATTTGGCTTCATTTCCTCATGTCATGTTTGTGTATAATAACTCACTGTAATAACACAAATATTTGATATGCAATCAACTGTAATTTCCCCCAATTGGGCGCATTAGCCACATGACATTGTTGTTGCTGGAAATTAACCACAGCAAGGTACACACACAGACATCTCCTCCATCTTATAAACAGACCAGATTGTTTTGCAGATTGTTGTGTTTGTGTGTCTGTGTGTCTGTGTGTGTCTCTCTCTCCGTGTCTGTGAGTGTCTCTCTCTGTGTGTGTGTGTGTGTGTGTGTGTGTGTGTGTGTGTGTGTGTGTGTGTGTGTGTGTGTGTGTGTGTGTGTGTGTGTGTCTGTGTGTGTGTGTGTGGGTGTGTCTGTGTGTCTGTGTGTCTGTGTGTCTGTGTGTGTCATCCTCAACCCTGCAATAGCCACACAAGCCCATGCAAAAGCCCTTCCAGTCGGTCATAACTGTTAATTACGTGAATCAGCGGCGAGATCACCTGAACGGCGGTGACACTCATAACGTGGCTAACGTGACCTTTAGCGCCGTCAGACACGTGGGGACATCAGCGCTAATCCTCACCCTCCCTCTGCTCCCCTCTACGGAGTGCGCTGTGCCAGACATAAACCCAGAGAAAAAAAGGACGGGTCCTACCGAATCCCCAAACTATTCCTCTCACCGAATACGCATGACTACCTGGCCAGATACAGCACAGCACAAATCTCTGAGATTTTTATTTAAAACCGCTTTGACGTATTCCGTAGAAAGTCGGCCATTTTTTGGACGTCAGCCCTGACCCCCTTTCCAACACGCGGATCAAATGGGAGGAATCGTGTGTGAGATTTGAATACGGCAGCGTTTGTATGAATGCTAACCACTCAAAGCTCCCCCCCCCCTCCCTCCTTCCCTTCCCTCTCTCTCCCCTTCCTCCATGCAGTAACCGTAATTCAAAGTGCGGTGGGATCGCAGGCCAGAGTAACTCCTAGGATCGACAGCGCTACAATTACCCAGCGCTTTCCTTGCTGTGGAAATTAATGTCCTCATGATTTCAGACAACAGGGAAGGAAGTCAGGGGACATAAACATACATAAATATATTTAAGGAAAAAATAAAGGAACAATTAAATGATTTTTATATTAAATAACAAGGAGCATATCACAGCCACATAGTGGCTTAAATCAGACATTTATCCAAGCTGCTAGCTAGCTAAATAGGGGCTGAATGTACCAGAGCGAACAGCATGCTTTGGGGGGGGGGGACTGGCACTGGGGGAGGGAGGGGGTCGGACCCCAGGGGGTACTAACAGGTGGTGTTTGACTGACAGGTGCTGGAGTGTATTGGACCACCTTAGTTCAACTCTTTAGGTGGGCTTCTCGGTCTCCTGGTGGGGCATGGCCCACTCAGCAGGAGGTGGGTCCAAGGATAGGCAAATGAAGTGCAGGGAGGGGGGAAGGGGGGGTTTCCATGGTGACTTAATTGGTGTCTTTGTTTGCTTGACGTAGATAAGGAAGGGTGGTGTTTTTATTTATAGATACTTTATATTGGCTTATTGTGCTTTTATGGACAGGAGGATAAACTGGTAGGATTGATTGACGGATGGACAAACAAATGAGTGGTTAAAGGTGTGACACAAAGACGGACAGAGCTGGCTACTATATTCCTCCTACCTCATGTCCTTCATACAAACATGACAGTGTAGCACCGCCATCGCAGTGTAGCGATGTCACTGCGTACTCACATAACTACCTGGTAGTTGGACTTTGCTGTCCTGGGGACTTTAAAACACCAACAAAAAAAAGAACACACGACTACAAAAGCGTCTTAGAGTACCATATTAAGCGCTATATAAATTTCATTTATTATTATTATTACAATACAAACAAACAGTGTGTGTTGCTCTTCAGTGCGTCAACGCAGAAAGGCCCGGTGTGCAATAAAACAAGAGGTTCCTAGAAGCCTCTTTAGGTCACCATGGGAGCCCTATAAAAAGTACATACTTAGCAGTGAATTGCGTTCGCACCACAGCAAATTAAGACCAGTGCGTTAGCTTAGCGGCACGGCTCTCCTGGATATCTACCATGGGGAGCTAACATGGCTACCACAGCACACGCTGCAGTCTGTGTGCCAGTGTGCGTGCCGTGTGCATGTGTGTGCGTGTGTGTGTGTGTGTGCGTGTGTGTGTGTGTGTGTACAGCAGCCAGACAGCTTTGTAAGGGTTGGAGGAGAGGAGGGGCGCGGTCCTTGATAAACCATTTAGTACTCAGCCTGGTCCCTGAGCTGGTAATGAGTACAGATCAAACAAACAGGGCTGCTTCCAGCACTGCGACAAATGGCTACTACGACCACAGCCAACACCGCGACCACTACCTTCACCGCTGCCCCCCCTTCTGGTTTCCCTGACTCTCCTTTCATAACCCTCTATTTGTATTTTTGACTAAATATTATTTTTGCAAGCAATTTGTTATTCTCAATTTCCATCGCGTTTCTCCTTGGTCATTTATAGCATTTATACATGTGTTCTTTCCTCTCTCTCTCTTTGTCGTCTCTTCTCTCCGACTTAGCATCTCCCTTCATGTCTCTCCCCTCCCTCCCTCCCTCTCCCCACTCTTTCACCTCTCTCTGTAATGATTAACCGTAGTCGCCTGGGCCGCCAGTTTAATTCCTACAGCTCAGCGGCGACTAGAAGGCAACCACTTTAAAGAAAAAGAAAACACAACAGCATCGTAACGCTAAAGGCAAGGCCCGCTAGCCCTAAGCTACAAGTCAAGGCTAAGCTGGGCTAGGGCAACGGCTAACCCAGGCTAAGCTAGGTAGTCGGGGCCAACTAGGCTACTGTGTCAGCGAGCCATCCCTGGTCTTAAGGAGCCGAGCGGGGCCCAGAATAGAGCGCGCTAATCTGCCCTAAGACCGCCACTTCCATCTGGGAGACCCATCTGGAGAGCTAGCCACATGGACACACGCGCACGCACGCACGCATGACACATAGACAGACATGTGCGAATACACACACATACACACTGAAGACAACCATTTCGGGATAGGTTTCAGCGTGTTATATTTCTTATCCATTTTATCAAGGCTGAATCTAATGACCTTATCCACCTGGATCATCCTCCACAAAGCGGGAGACCAGAGAGGCAAGTGGACAATTAACTACAACACGATCACTTGCTCTCTCTGTGTGTGTGTGTGTGTGTGTGTGTGTGTGTGTGTGTGTGTGTGTGTGTGTGTGTGTGTGTGTGTGTGTGTGTGTGTGTGTGTGTGTGTGTGTGTGTGTGTGTGTGTGTGTGTGTGTGTGTCTTTGTTCGCATCTGCAGGCTGTGGCTACACCCACCGACGGGATCAATAACTCAACACATATGTCTCTATTCACACGCATCACTGCCCAGTGACACAAACAGAAACACACAAACACACACACAGAGTCTCACTCCCACACACACACACACAAATACACAGCCACACACTGAGCTGCCATGCAATCTACAGTACGGAGGGATGCCCCCTGAAACAGATGTTACCTGTCAGCAACGCTTTACCACTCTCTCTCTCCCCCACTCTTTCATCACACACACACACACACACACACACACACACCAGTCCTCTTCCATCCCCCCACCCCTCATTACTCACTGACCCCCACACACATTGGTCACTCTCTGCCCACCCCCGATGTAATTTCTCCAAAAGTCTCCACCACAAAAGGCACACACACAGGGGGCACAGATGCCCTGATTCAGTTCATGTCGGGTCGTCCTATTGAAACATCTGTCATCCCCTACTGGGAGATGAGACACACAAACTATTTGTTACCAAGGGAAACCATACCATAGGATAAAAATTAGTAGACATAAAAATACATAAAGGTAAATAAACTTATTCTCTGGCTCACCTAAAAACCTCTACGTCATTAGATGGCCTATTTGTCAGAGTCTGTGTCAAAACGAACAGGCAGAATAGAGTGACTAGAGAGGTCTGCAAAGAATTCTGGGTATTGAACTGCCATCCAGTAAGAGAATGGGCTTTAAAAGGCCCCATGGCTGAGCCATTCAGAGGCCTTATGGGTTGTGTGTGTTTGGTGTAAGGGGAAAGTCACCCGTGAACAGACCAGAGGTCTTCAAATTACAGCCTCAATTCATTTGTCCGTTGAGTCATGAGGGCTGGAAATACACACCCGTCATCACACGTGGGCGAACACACACACACACACACACATCTCAGGAACACTACAATAATCTAAACTACAAAATGGGTCCAGAATATATACACATCTCACACACACACACACACACGGAAACTCCCCTCTCTTGGGACTTGCAGGGTTTTCTCCACCCTTTCCAGCGAGCAAATCTCTAATTTCCTGCAGTTTGGCGCGCGCGCGCGTGTGCGTGTGTGTGTGTGTATGGGTTGTGCGCATGTATGACTGTGGGTGTGTGTCAGCATGCGAGAGGGGGATGGATGGAGACCACACCCCCAACCACACCCCTGTCAATACCCGGTCATTACAGTCCCCAAAGAGGTCCTCAAAGAGAAACATCACACACCCCCCATCCAGCCTCCCCCCCCCCCCCCCGCGCTACTGCCACTAACCCCCACCCACAGCCCCCAGACATCACCATACAATTAGTGGCTCAGCATCCCTGTCTCTCTGGCTGTTTCCCATGCTCTCTCTGCTCTAGAAATATACATGCCTATCTATATCCGTATATAGTTCTCCCCTGCTCTCTCACAGTGCAAGTCTAGGAATCTTATAGCCGGTCACATTTGAGGGGCGGTTGAGGTAGCGGTTGTGGAGCGCAGAGACAATGACTGTAGGGGCGTTGAGGGGGCTATATGTTGGGGTACATACTTTATGTCTGTGCACGATTTGTTTGGAAGGGCTCGAGCAATGACAGGCCGCAGCCGTAAATAAGAGAGTTATAGTTGTATGGTGAGGATAACCCACTTCCCCTGCAATACAACTCTTTCATAAGCAAAGACACCTTACTCTACATCCCTTTAGACCTTTCGTCATTCCAACGCACACACGCACACACACACACACACGTCAACATAACAAAAAAGACATGAACTGCCTCACCAATGGCTATATTGTAGTTGGTTGAGATTGTTAACAGCCACCGCACAGCCCCCCCCCCCCCCCCCCACACACACACACACACACACACACACTCACCTGTGGACGTAGTGCAGCTGGTGCACAGAGTCGATGGCCAGCACCATCTCCGCCAGGTAGAAGCGGGCCATTTCCTCCGGCAGCCGGTCCTCAAACTTACTGAGCAGGGTCAGCAGGTCCCCGCCCACGTAGTAGTCCATCACCAGGTACTAGAGACCGACACGGGGACACGCAGATAGTTCCTTCATTTAGAAAGGACAGTGCCCATGAATCTACAGTCCTGTCAATGCGCCAGTGATATCCACTGTATTCTTTACATGATGCCACCACAGGTTGGCAGCGTGGGTGTCTCTTTACAATGATAATAAGGGATAGAGATACAAGGGAGAGGAACACACACACCCCAGAGAGACGGGGAGGCCGGAACATCACCGTCACCCCGCCTAGCTTTCATCCCCACGCTCACTCTCCCAACCCCTTTCATTCCCCCTGATCGCAGTGTGTATTACCCAAGGAATGTACTGTAG
Source organism: Gadus morhua (assembly GCF_902167405.1). NCBI lineage: Eukaryota > Metazoa > Chordata > Actinopteri > Gadiformes > Gadidae > Gadus > Gadus morhua. The sequence continues at coordinate 11,149,365 of NC_044068.1, forward strand.
GACTCCCCACAATGTAAGCACGAAATAAAACCTCTCCCCCTTTCTGTGAGCATTGCAATGGCTCCTATAAATAGCCGTGTGCGAGGTCTAGTGGCAGCATGTTTTTCTAAAGCCCGAAGGGGAGGCCAGCGCAAGGCGGCCATTTGTTGTTCTAGAATGTTAGAAATGGAATGACAGGAACCCCCGGAATCCCCCCCCCCCCCCCCCCCCCACTGCCCCCCTCCCCCATGACCATGGGTTCATATAGAGGAGGGGGAGGGGACTGTCCTCAATGATGGACGGCAGCAGCCAATCAAAGTGGAGCAGGCGTGGCTCACGGCCAACAAGGTTGCTGTGTGTGTCCTTTCTTTGCCCTTAAGGATGATTGAGTAAATTTTGGAAGAAAGGAGTTTATTTTGGGGAGGAAATTCAATGGAAATGTCCCAGTATTCTGTATTGGAAGGTATTTGCAACAAGGGGTTCTCGCCAGGGTTCTTTGAGGTAGAGAACCCTTTTCCAGTTCGATGATATATTGTTTCTCTACAGTGTGTTATGTGTGCTCTGGCGATCTGGTCGGTATTTGGAGGGCTGCGGGGGTTGAGTGGGGCAGAGAGGACTAGAGATGCGTGAAAGTGTGTGGACGTTAGATACGACTCATTTATGGCCAGTTGACATTCCTCACAAAGTGTTTGGCTGCGGACACTGTGGGCCATCTCAGCCACCGTAGCCTCTCATGTTCACAGCATCTCTCTCTCTCTCTCTCTCTCTCTCTCTCTCTCTCTCTCTCTCTCTCTCTCTCTCTCTCTCTCTCTCTCTCTCTCTCTCTCTCTCTCTCTCTCTCTCTCTCTCTCTCTCTCTCTCTCTCTCTCTCTCTCTCTCTCTCTCTCTCTCTCTCTCTCTCTCCACGCACCAGGTTGTTGTCATCCTGGAAGGCATAGTGCAGGGTGGTGATCCACTGGCTGTTCCCGTTCACCAGCACGTCCCGCTCCTCCCGAAAACACGCCGTCTGGGGAGGGGACCGACATGTCAAACTCACGACAAACACACATCGGAAACATGTCAAACACGTGCGTGAGTGCGTGCGTGCATTGGGCAGAGCCAGGGAAATACAGAATCTCCGATGTGTACAGTGGGGTTTTCAATATGCAAACATGCCAAGATAGCTTGCAGTAAGTGCTGGCAATATGTTGGTAAACTAATAATATACTAGCCCTAGTAGTTTAAGCTCAAGAATATCATATCATGTAAAATAGGATATGACCACATGGATTATAATGGTTTGACTCATTTAAAAATACCAGTATCGATGACACAAAAGGACACTCAGCTGAGTACTGCATGATCAGGATCAATGAAAGAGGACTCAAGCCCACTGTGGGGAAGTGTTCCGAATGACAATAGAGGTCAATAGGAAAAGCATCCATCTGTAGTGACATCTGTCTCGGCCAGTAGGAGCCAGCCGCTGATCGGAGGGGGCGGGGTTATTGATCGGTTGGCCTTTCTCTTGATCGTCAACAGATAAAAATCAATCATTCTTACGCCGGGTTAGATGACCCTCAGACAAACAAGATCTAACTTGTTGCCAATTTGCCGCGTGTTCAGTAACTCACATGAAACAACGAGGGGTTTCATTTTCCTAAGAATGTTCAATGAAAACAAACAATCGGGTCATTTGGCAGGAGACACCACCAGCTTTTTGGGCCAAACCATGTCCTGCGTGGGAAACACAGAACCAGATGGGATCTGCTCATTTCATAGGATTGGGTTAGGCTTTTCTTGTTTACCGTCAATGGGCGTATGCTACATCCAAAACGTATACATCTCGAATGAAAATATATAGGTCAGCCATTCCCTTCGTCATTGATAAAGACTGGTGCACCATAATGATTTGACTCATTCGTCGAAGGATAAGTAAACCAGCATTTTTGAACAGGAGAACACCCGCCTACGAATTTCAACGTTCCATCGTTGTCAATACCCACGTCACACTCTATCGGGCTAGTGTGAGCAGCCCATAGAAAACTGCCAATCTGGAAAATAGTTTGTTGGAGGAAGTGGCAGACTTGTTGTGCTTCACAGATCATTTCCCATTTGATCACGACTGGTGCTGTTTACTGGTTAGGTCGGCGTTCCGCACGGCGCTCACCTCAGCCCTTTTCAACATTTCCCACTTGTTGAGGATCTTCATGGCAAACACCTTGTCTGCATTCTTCACCTTCACCACGGCAACCTAGACCGGCAAGGAGAGAGAGCGAGAGAGAAGAGTTAGAAACATGCGTTATTTAACTGCATCACGTGAATTCAAGGCTGTTCCTTGTTCTGACAGACGCAGGTTATATTGGACTCCCTGTACTCCTCCATGTCTTTTAAAAGGTAACCCTAGGAGTGCAAAGATGACAACATAGATGGTATGATACCGTTTGCGTTACATTTTCTCCATGTATGGGCGTTAACGAAGTCGAAAACAGGCTCTTGGGAGTGATCATGGTCCTTGGACGATTAGAAATGGAGCTGCTGTCTGACTGCTGCACGCACGCACGCACACACGCACGCACGCAAACACGCATGCACGCACACACGCACACATACCTAAATTTAAACATATCCTTTCAACCATCAACATTTGAAGGCGGATATATTAAAGATAGTAATGTATCTATCTGCTGAGGCAACGGAACTGATTCTACTGATTCAGAGGACATGCCTATCAACCTTAAACCGCCACCCTCTGAATGCCGACTAGCTAATTTTTCATCAAAAAAACAATCTTGAAGGTATATTTTTTGTATATACGTCAATAAGAAGAAACCAAAAGGTACATATATGGACTCATACACAGATAAACAAAAAGAAGACCACATCATTGTATCTCACTTGGTCAAAAGTGTGAAAAAAAAAATCAATAACCCTGACACTGAAAATATGAATAGACAATAACAAATTGCAAAAACATACACACACACACACACACACGCATGTGGACACTAGGCGTCCACCAGGCTGCATGAGTCTGCAATCTATTAAATGCGCCGGGAAACGCTGCTAATGCAATACAATGATAACATTCCTGCACTGTTTGGATTTCCCCCGTCTTCCCTCTGCGGAGGAGAGATGGACCCCGCAATGGGGAGGAGGAGAAAGGAGGAGGAGAGGGGATTCGGAGCAGACTGTTCTTGGCAGCGACCTGTTGTTTGTGTGTCTCCATCTTTCCTCTACTCGTTCTCCACCTCATCTCTCCGTCGACGTTGCTCCTCTCTGGGAATCCCAACCACGGTCCCCAAAACGTATATAAACTAGCTGGGTTTTTTTTGGCGCAAATTCATAAATTGTCTCAACAACTTTGATCCGACTCGCTTTAACCGATTATTGTCACAAGTGAGGCCAGATGCTGGTTTTTTTTTAATACACATTAAAATTGGATGAATGGATTTCTTCCCGTCATGCGGGAATAATGCATGACTGGAAAGAGTCTGGGCTAATCCGGCCATCTCTGCAGCTGGGCAGGACCACCGGGCACACCCCGGCAGCGTCGGGTTCTGGAGAACCGACGCACGTACGCGTTGCCCACAAATGAACTCACGGACGGATGCCAGCCATTGTTCCCCAACCCTTACCCTCAGACTCTCGGCGGTTCAAAAAAGACTCCCTGTTGCGACACAAGGAGCAGCAGATAAAATATCTCTGCTAAGCGTTGTTCTGCTTCATTTCTTCTTGGTCTATTCTGGTCACTGGACTCCATCAAGAGAAATCATGCAGTAGAAACAGAGATGCTAACATTTAAATTTGAAATGCTAACAGCGCTGACCCTTTCACAGTCAAATGGCAGCACAACAGGGAATGCTACGAGCTAACCCATGCTAATTCCCTAATTAATATAGGGCAGCAGTCACAACACAGACTAGCAGGGTTTCGTATTACCACAATGCAGCCCTGGGAGTTGGTTATACTACATGTAAATACTGGCATACAAACACAATGAAGTCACAGTGTGTGCTCCTCGTGAGGGCGTCTCTGAATGGATTTGGGAGGATCTGTAAGAAATTATAAGTTTCAAAAATAATTATGTATAAAGGACAGGTTATTTTGCAAGCGGCCACTCAGTACTGGTACTCATCAGTATGTTTTTGTTCAATCATTTTATTTGGCCTCATCTGCATCTGCTCTCTCTCTCTCTGTGTGAGAGAAGGGCCAGACCTCATCAGAGGGTTGCAGGTATTTCACACTGAGGGTTAAAACATGGGGGCCCTGTGGCGAGGTTAATTCATGTAACCCAGAGCTCCAGTAAAACCTGCGCCAGGCTGGGAGGAGGGGCCCCGAGTCCCTGGGCACCTGGCCAAAGGGGTGTGGGTGGTGGGTGGGTGGGTTCGGCCCCCATGCAGTATATGCATGTGTTTGTTAATTTTACAATATTGTATGTATTTATTTATACACAGTATATGTATTTTCACTGAGAGTGTGTGTATTTTAAATGAGAGTGTGTATTTTGAATGCGAGTGTTTGTCTGTGTGTTTTTAATCTAATGCTGTGTACATTTGCTATTGCACTATATGTTGTGCCCCCTACACAGCACTTGACCTGCACATAGTATTACTCTGTACGTATGTGAGTGTGCATTGGTGCACTAGCAGTGTTTGTGTGTTGCCATGTAATTCTATCTGCACGTCAGCCGTTGTGTGTATAAAACCTACACAGTCTCTGTGAGGTGCAGTTTTTCTGCCACATCCCATAATAGCACACACACACACACACACACACACACACGTTCTGCGGACCACTTGAATTCTATATTTTCTCTTCCAGGATCAAGTAACGGTGACATTACCACAGAAATGCCACAGTAGCATTCAGCCCACAGCGGCTGCTGACTCCTACGACACCACCAGCTTTACAGTAAATATGACATTCACTCAGAAAGGACTTTTCTACAAGACGTAAAGCGGTTGAAGAACACATACAACAGCTTATGAAATAGAAAAGGCTGCCTCAACTGCCCAAACAGCTGTCAGAAAGGACATCAAGCTGACTTCGTTGTTCTAGATTTTACAAGTTTTCTGCGTTTACGATGTACTCGCTGGATGCAGCTGGAACGTATGAAACAGACTTATATACTATAGGGTTGGTTGCCAATGCCATATTGAGAGGACTCAAGAGAGCTGTATTACTTTAAAATCCTGATTTTTAAAGTACTTTTTAAATAAATTACTAAACAATTGCTCAATCATTACTTCCAACAAAATAACTATACGTTATGCTTCCAAAATCGAGGCATACATGATTATAAATACAGTATAACTGCAAGCTGTGATTAACGGGGTCCAAGCAAAATATTTAAGGAAAGAAGTTCCACTTATAAACCTGAACTGCAGCCACATTCACATGGTCAAAATGTCTATTCATCAGCACACAACATCCAGAAAACTCCATGCACACATTTCTCAAGTGAATTAAGGGCTTTCTTCAAAGCATGTACCTGAAAAGTCTTTGAAATTCTGGGGAAATTAAACATTTGTAGTCAAGAACACTAACGGAAGAAATATTAATATGACATTATGAAGGAAAAATGGTTAACGAAGAAGTTCCCCTTAAAGCCATACTGTGTCTTGGCAGTCCGATTCTTGGAAACTAATGAATGGGAATCAGGATTCGAACTCTCAACCTAAGGATCACCAGTACACGGCATTTTCCCGTTGAGCCACTGACATTCTAAACTGAAGCCTCATTCACGTGGTGAAAATGTCGATTGACAAGCACAAAACATCAAGAAAACACACAAGCACACATTTCACAAGAGAATTAAGGGCTTTCTTAAAAGAGTACAGATCGGAAAATGTGCAATGTTTTGGTATACACCTAGTGATAGCAGTATGGTAGTTATACAATAACAAAATGGTCTTATAGGCAAAATGGGTTGAGACTGTGGCCATTTGGCTTTTCTATGAAATTGTGGGAAAAGTAAACATTTTTAGAGCAGAAGTCCAGGGTGAAAAAGATGCATCTGATTTAAGAGATTAATATGATGAAAGAATTTTGAGTCCAGGTAAATCTAGTAAGGAGAAACAAGGTAGTTCATATATTTTTTTAAATAGCGCCACTTTTGGGTGCAGTACCACAATAATAATAAGACCCGGGATTTTATAGATGCATCTGATTCTAGGGACTAATATTATGAAAGAATTTTGAGTCCAGGTCAATCTGGTGAGGAGAAATAAGCCTAATTCATGATTTTTTACAATAGCACCACCTTTGGGTTTATGGGTAGTGGGGGTTGTGGGTAACCATACCTGAATATTTCAAGAGTTTTTCGACTTACGGTATAGGCTGCAGAATGACTTTTACAGAATTTGAGAAAAAAAAAAAAACGTTACAGAAACAATAGGGGACCTGCTTTGATTTAATTCTCTTAACAATCAAGTGTCAATTGTTATTTATAGGGTACGGACCAAACTCTACCATTCATGAAAAAGAGAAAAACAACCTAAATAAGTATAATGCACTCAATACATTAGACAAAAATAGTGTGTAGTTGGGGACGCAGTGCTCGCTGCTGGGTGACTGACAACCACCTCTGTTGCTACCTGTTGCTGCTGCATTCCCAAACCATGACATCACTCCACGAGACCATGTGACTAGGGATTTCCGAAAGAAAGACGGACAGAAAAAAAAAAAAAAAGAGAACAAACGAACAATAGAGCTAAATGGTCCTGTCAGAAGGTTTTTGTTCTCAGTGTGGGGCACCTTCCCGCAGGAGAAAGCCAAACACCATTTTATACGGTTACATGCAGGGCTCTAAATTAACACCCGCAAACCGCCAAATGCGGGTGAAAATTCATTTTGGCGTGTATTAAAAAAAACTCACTAGCCGGCTTGGCCGGTGATAAATGAGTAACTTTACCATCTATTTCGCGGGACGCGTGAGCACAGTTTCTATGGGAACGCATCCGTCGAGGCTGCCGTACTAGGGGAGGGGGTGTAGGTCACTCTTGGGTTGGAAAAAACGATAGACGCCGGTACAAATACAAATACAGACACAAACACAAACAAGATGTGGCGATGGTTGGGACAGCCGGCCATCAAGAGAAAGGATATTCCTACCAAAGAGGTAGGGGAGGAGGAGGATATTGGACCTCGCGAAAAAAAAAAAAGGACATTTAAATGTAAATGGCTAACTGGTCGTGAGTGGCTCGTGTATGATCACGAAAACAGCGTAATGTTCTGTCAGGATAGCCGAATGTATGCTAAAGAAAAAATGTGGCTAGTGGAAATTCTGATTGGCTGGTAACTTCAGAAACTTACCAGCCACATTGGCTGGTGATCAAAAAAGTTAATTTAGAGCCCTGGTTACATGTAAAGAGGAAGAAATAAACATTCGAAGTGGAGGTGAGGACTTTCATGGCAAATATCTTTAGGTATTTCAGATATTTTACTTGTCTGAAAATAACTTCAAAACATTTGTTCGGCAAACTTTCCGGTGACCTTCATTGGCAGACTGGAACCATAGTGCTTAATGACTTGAAAAACCCTCAGATAAAAAACAACACAGTAACAGGAAGTGCATTACCTCTCCGAAGGCTCCTCGTCCAATCACCTTGAGGATCTCGAAGTCCTCCTTGTGCAGCCTCATTTGCTTCACCTTGGAGGTGAAGGGTCGCGCTGCATGGAGAGAGAGAGAGAGAGAGAGAGAGATGGTTAGAGATGCTAACAGTTCTCATCCAGACCAGAGGAGAAACCTATAAGTGGCTACCAGAAGACAATCCGACCGCAAGCCAGATTAGTTCAGCAAAAAAGACTGCAAAAGAAATATAGGCTAGATTAAAAAGTACAATGGGGGAGAGAAGGACAACGTTTATGTTTGAGTAAAGGATTGCAACGAAAGCAATCGTTTGAGCCACACTTTTTTTATTAATCACAATATCTTTGTGATAAGTGGCCTCTAGCAGTCAAGCAAGATTTATTCAGGCGGTCGTTAAAATGTTAGTTTAGTGTTTCCATGTTGGCCTTTCCTGAAAAACAACTACTCCTTATCAAGAGATTAATGTTGGGAGATGATTGAGGACTTGTTCATTTTAAGGTTTGGGTTTTTCTCGGTGGATTGCTCACAAAAGAAACCACAAGCGGTCAGGGCCTGGTTTCCTGCCTTTTTTTACCCACCCAGAACCCCCTGCTTTACCTCTGGTGGCCATAATGGGCCAAAAGGGCTTTTTATATAATTTTTATGAGAGAGCGAGAGTGTAAGCAAAACTTTGATCTATAACAGTCACGCTACACAGGATGCAGGGAATGCAGATTAATTATTGTTATCACCATGGATACGATACAGAGAGAAGGACTTGGGAGGGAGGGAGGGAGGGAGGGAGGGAGGGAGGGAAGGAGTAGAGGGGTGAGGTGGAAGAGGAGGGGTCGACGGCACTCCCATATCCCCATCTACAGCTAACACCAAAGTCAGCATTTCCCTCATTTGTGAGGGAGGGCAATTCAACCACTTTCTGGTTTCCGAGATCCCAGCATGCCTAGCGTGACCTCGATTGGCCGGCAGTGAGGGTCCGTTCGCTACACTGACACCCCGATTGCTCCGATACTGAGAAGAAGGAACGTAGTGAAGAACGCAGGCGTTCAGGTGTACGATGTTGCTCTTTAAATGAGGTGATTCCTTCACAGCACCACTGACGGCTGTACAGTACAAGGTCTTTCATAAAAGGGATTAGTCTAGACTTATATTAATAGCCTTCAGACAAGCTGGCCCATATGCACACTCACACACACATACACAGCACACACAGTGTGTCAGCTTTACATGGCCTCTGATTAACAAAAGGAGTATTCTCTGCCTAACATCTGTTATGCACATTCACGCAGCATGGCGTTGGTGTACGCGTGTGTATGTGTGTGTGCGTTCATGTGGTAGTGGTGGTAAATTGACAGGCGGCCAATAGCTGGCACCCATAGCCCATTTCTGCTATCCCTCATCAGCCAATCATCGCCAGAACTTGTCTGGTTGCCATGACTCCACAGAATCTCCCGGTGCTGTGTAGGAAAGATACTTTTCCCGCCGTGGAGAGACGGAAATGCCTGCTGATATAAAACAAACAGGCCACTCAGAACTCAACACTCCCTCTCCACACACGCTGGGCTGAGCAAACCTTAAATGATCTCTCACACACACAGTCACACACACACACACAGATGCGCTGTGCCTCTCTCAAACTTTAAACAGATATACATCTGTTATGGTATGCGCTCAATGCACTGTAGTGCTTATTTTTGGCCCTCTTCAGCTCCGATAGCTTAAGATTCACAGCACCAACAGGCCTGAACGATTAAAGATAAAATGTAAATGCAATAAATAAGAAAAGCGGCAGACATAAACACCAGGTCTGCAGCCTGGCCTCATTTAAGCTTCAAAAGAACAATGGTGCCATTGAATAAAAAAAGTTGTAAATATGCTAAACATGTGTAGGTGGAAATCTAGAGGTAACAAAACAACAGACAGCACAAATTATACATCGTCTGAAGCTGCCACTGCCCCCACCATCAGCGTTCACGAGGACCAGCGGCCAATAGCTAAACGTCACTCTGGGGAACCTTTCCCTGTAGTCAGCAAAGAACCCCATCAACACCAAATCAACTTTACAAGGGTCGCCACATCTGATATTACCATTAGGTTATTATGTTTTATATGTAGCATGGATGGAGATGAGCCATGGAGAGACTGCACTGCATCTTTGAGAAAGATGCTGTTAATCAACCACCAACTGTATTCAAAATGTGCTCTTTGGTCACATGCTTTGGATAAAAGTGTCTGCTATGACGAAATAGTAAATCGTTTAGCGCTGCGAACTCAGACCTAAATATATAGAATAGCATGCATCATACTTCTTTCCAATGCAATATCACAGTACATCTGTCTGCTTGCACATGCTAATGCTACATTGTTGTTAGCCAGCAAGCTATGCTAATATTATCTTGCAGAGTAGTGAATTTAAAAGTAGGGAATATTAGCTTTTTGAACCTTTCTCAGAAAGGTCTCCTTTTGTTCCTGCCAGAAGCTCTTGGCCACCGTTAAGAGACAACTTGGGCCAAAAGAACACTCAAGAGTACCAAACAAGAAGGCCGGTAAGTATTTTTCTAGAGGGCAAAACTACGGGAAATGTTCTTTCTAAAAGTACACGAATAAGCGGCCTTTTGTTTTTGTTTGGTTTTAAGACATTATAGCAGCCAAATCGAATCCGTTTTCAACCTCAACAAAGTATTTGATTCGCTGTGCTTGCAAAACCTTGTTTTTCATGTCAAAGCTCACTTTCGGCCTCTCATTGATCTCGGTTATTGTAAACTCTTCTACCTTTTGTTAACAATTGACAGCAATGTCTCCCTGAGAAGACTTTACACTCAGAAGCCATTCACCTCATTCGAAGCATCACACTGGAAGCCTTTATAGCGTACGTACGATAACGGTCACTGAAGCGTATGGCTCACGCATGTTTCCAAAAAGTTCCTTAATGCAAAACGCAGTGCTCACACATAAACCCATGCTCCCTTGAGTGCACTACTCACGAGGATCAGTAGCAGCTCATGTCCTGCGAAATTCATTGTTATGTACCACACACACACAGAAAAAAAACTTGTGTTGGAGCGCTTATCTAGGGCCATATGAAATCCGTTTTATTTTTTTCCAAATTCCGTTTTATTTTTTTCCAAATTCCGTTTTTTTCCGTTTTAATTTTCATTAATTCCGTTTTTACACTTAAAATCATCAGAACGAGTGTCAAATAAGTGCGAACGAATACAATTTAATCAGATAGAAGACTACATTTATTAAAACATCACAACATTGCACTGTTTTTAGTGCTTCAAATAAAAACATGACAAATATTAAAGTGCTTATAAACTCTTTTTTTATAAACTCAAATTGTTGTTTGAAGGGGCGTGCCCTGGCTACGGCGTTCATTGTTTTTCATATGGATTTTGGACTTCAAGTGGTCATCTCGCGTATCTTTGCGTTTCCAAATCGATAGTATGTTGACATATTCTACAAAACACCTGAGGGATAGAAGTGTTTTGGATATTGTTCGGCTCTGAATTTGGGGTTAGAACCGAATTACGGGCGCTTCAACTTCTTCTTCGGCTTCTTGTTAGGAGCGGGACCTATTGTTTGCGTGGTGGGCCGGGGATTTTTTTTTAACATTGTTGTGCGAGTGACTGCTAAACATTCAGTGACGTTAATGTCACCTGTGTTGTTTCCCTTTTCCCTCGAAACTGAATTTCACCAAAATAATGGCGAATTCCGCTGCATTCCGCTGCATATTGTAAATGTTACGTCTGATGTGCCTTGTCCCTGTTGCATGTTATATGTGCTAAAGAACAGGAACCTGCTGGAAATCAGTTATTTTACTAAGACAGGCCCGTTTTAAATTGTAACTGTTACTTTTAATACTTTCCTGCTTAATTAAAAAAAAAAAAAAAAAAAAAATGATCAGTTGATTCCGTTTTTATTGTCCAATTCCGTGATTCCGTCCGCGTTTTCGTTATCGCGGATTTCATAGGGCCCTACTTATCTTGAGGGTCCATCAAAATACACCTGCTTGGACCAAACATGGCAACGGTTGCCATGGCAAGGTGTGTCACTGCTTCTGAGAAACTGTGAAGAAGTGTGTGTGTGTGTGCGTGTGTGTGTGATGACAACAGCTGCCAAGCCATGATGACATGTCAGTCATACCAAACTCTGACGTACAGTCACAGACACACACAACTCAAACACACAGACAGTAGTGGACAAATGGTTAGACAGCTACTCGACTACATAACTTAAAGATACTGTGAAAGGGTACACACCCTTTTAGAAAACTTAAATACTACACTAAGACTTATTCACACACATACACACCTATATACAACACCCAAAAGTCATGCTTATACATAAACATGTAAAGAACAACCCTTCCTTTCAACATACCTACATAATCTCATGCTTATCAAAACACACACACTCCCACCTTGCAAATACATGAACACAGGCTCACTGTGAGCTTGTACGTACGTGTGAACCGCTCACACATACATACAGACGCAATTGGAACAGATTTCCCAAAACAGAGAAAGTCTTCCATATGACCCATATATATACATATGTGGAGCGAGCACACACACACACACTAACTGGAAAAACGTGCATGACGCCAGAACCAGCTAATCCTCAGGGCCGGACTGGTTTGGCCAAGCCAGGTCTGGCCCACATTGGGGCCGAAACAGGGCCAGCAGAGTTCCGGAACCATCAGCGGGGAAATGCGCTAACTACACGCAAGTGCCTTCACTTAATAGACGCTAGCTAGCCGCAAATCACATGCTCGACGTTCACATTCTGGCCTCAGCCAAGGGTATTACCATATATATGTGTGTGTGTGTGTGTGTGTGTGTGTGTGTGTGTGTGTGTGTGTGTGTGTGTGTGTGTGTGTGTGTGTGTGTGTGTGTGTGTGTGTGTGTGTGTGTGTGTTTGAAGCTGATGACTATGCAGTTTCTGTCTACGTGGGGTGTCTACGTGCTGTGTGTTTATGTAAGGGAAACAGAACTTAAATGCACATTACATTTGAAATTCCTGATGGATCATCGCAATTTCCAACAGAAGATTAGTAGATGACACATATTCAGACAGAGAGACAGCGACGGAGACAGAGGAAGAGAGACACAAAGTAATGGAGAATCTCCAAACAAGCAGCTGTGGCTAGCCGTCTGCTAGATAGTTACAGTAGGTAACTGACCTAGCTAGCCCAGACCTCCACTCCCTAGAGGGACAGAGGCAGGGGGGGGGGGGGTCATCTGGAAGCCATAACGGATTATTTACTACCACAATGAGGTAACAACAGAAAAATGCAGCTTCCAGTAGACACTCGAAGCTGCAGAAAAGGGAGGGGGGGGGGGAGACAAGACACAGACAATGAGAGGGGAAAATGGAGACCGAGTGTGGGAAAGGAAGAGTGTCAGGAAAAAAGAAAGGAGGAGGTGAGAGAGTGAGTTAAGGACAGAGGGATAGAGAGTGAGGACGAGAGACCGACACAGTGAGAGAGAGAGGCCGAGGGAGAAGGAAAGCAACAGAGGGTGAGGAAGAGGCTGAGATGAGGGAGAGAGATAGAGAGAGAACGAGAGTGAGAGGAGAAAAAGAGCAGAAGGCAGAAACGGGAGGGGGAGCGTAGAACCAAATGAATGGTCGCCCTAACCCAGTGCATGAACTGTGCGAGCCAGCATGACCCAAAAATGACGTAACCACGGATCTCACAAACCGTTCACACGGTTCTCTGTCGGGTGTCCTGCACCCCTGCAATCTCCAAGCTCCATGTGAAGACAGAGTGCCCAAACGGTTCATCCAGCTCACTGCTACGGCAAAACGGCAATCATAGTGCATGGCTGAGCGCCGAATGCCCCTGCATTTCTCGAATGTCGCATTATGGCGACTTTGAATTCTGCTTCCAAGATTGGGAACGTCCTTCCATTCCCTCTGACCGTGAAGGGACCGCCGGGACGGGGGGCGTCTGGGGGGTTCTGGAGGCTGGAGGGGGGGGGGGGGGGCAGGTTGGATTCTATGGGCTTATCACACCTCGTAACATTTCTTGGCTTACCTCAAACCTTGGCTTGTATGAAACGTACCGGCGGCGAACCCCTTCTCGTGATGTCACAACATTTCTGACATACTGGGGACTTAAAACCACACAATGTAAGCCAGTCAGAACACCCGCCTAATGACTTCGAAGTGATTCTGAGCATGTCAGAAAATGCCGCGTCTGAGCTAATATTTGGCCCGTTACAGGGAGGGAAGGTTTTTCGGGTCGTTTTTTCCTTACATGGAAAGTTTTCATGCTTCGGCATACAAAACTCCAAGGAAGCCATTAAATTCTAAAAGGCTTGTTAGGTTCAATTGATATCACATGTCTCTGGGCTTCTTCTTTGGAGGAGGAGGAATTTTGCCGTAAAAAAAAACAGTCACAGGAAACACTAACGTTAGCTCCAAATTTAAAATGCCTACGTCAGTGTCATCTCACTGCTCCCGTGCCAGCAAAAGCCTGTGCCCTTAGCTAGCCTTAAGGCTATTACTATCAATGATAAACCAGGCAGAAACCATGTCCACTAGTACAAAATTATCATGGTACTTCCCCGGACAATGAATTCATAGAATCAGAAGTACCGAATCCAATGGAAACTTACAACAAATTTGTCTCACATTGAAACCTGTACACTAGAATAAAAGGTTTCAAGGTTCAAAAAGGTTCAAAATAAACTTGATGAATAACAGCGGATTCAAGCATGAATAAATAGCTTGCTTATCAAACTCAGAAACCAGCAGCGTGTGAATGTATAGTCTAGTGCCTAAAAAAGAAGAGCATCCCACTACTACTTAAACAAAACTCCATCCCTTTGAAGGGTTTCATTCACAAGCAGCACACCAACAGCCAGTCAATTACTCAAATCACGGTTAGAAAATGAACCCTTGATAAAGGCTTTATCAATCCAGATGTGCAAAGACCAGAATAGAATGAGAGAGAGACACCAGACTTGAATGCTCTCTCCCTCGCTCACTCAAAAAAGATTAGCTCCATATGAATATAAATAGATGCAGCCACAGACCCACACGTGATATGTGCACACACACACACCCAAACAAATGGGCCGACTGCTACCCACAGGCCTGGCCCGGGTCGGGTTTGTGTCTGGGGATGACGGTGGGGTACGGGTCGACCCATCATGAGGGTCACATGATAAGTCAGATCCCTCAACTATATTTATTGATAGGCGGTAGAAATGTGTGTTTGTGTTTATCTCTCTCTCTCGGTGTGTGTGTGTGTGTGTGTGTGTGTGTGTGTGTGTGTGTGTGTGTGTGTGTGTGTGTGTGTGTGTGTGTGTGTGTGTGTGTGTGTGTGTGTGTGTGTGTGTGTGTGTGTGTGTGTGTTTGAAATAGCACAAGGGGTGGTCAAGCATTCAATGGCTTCAAATGCTAGTTGTGTCACATAGGCGACACACACACACACACACACACACACACACACACACACACACACACCAGCAAACATACAACAACGATCGCAAACAGGATGTGCCGAAGATATGAAGTAACCCAAATGCCAAACAACTAAATCAAAAACAACTACAAAACAAACCGCCCATTCAAACAATGCACCCGTTCAAAAACAGCCCTACCCCTGTAACCCCCCTCCCCCAGACCCCCCATAGCCACACACCCAGGGCATGCAGTGTGAGAACGCCAGCCAAGACAGGGAATGAGCAGGCCAGGTTCTAGGTTCATGAAGAACCTCAAAGAGGCACCCAAAGCTCCACACCCAAGCTCCCTACCCTGCAGCCCCGTCTCAGCCCACAGGGTGAACAGGACTGGTCACAGTCCCCGTGTCAACACCCCCCCAGAAGGATATCAGCGGGAGATACAGCCGCCACAGCATTAGTCTGGTGTCCCTACGCGTGACTGACCCGTTTGGGAGATGGTCAGGTGACCGTCTGAACTCGAGGGTTGAGTCATGATGAGAACCATATGGTCGAGATAGAAGGATGAGAGCAATAAGGGAGAGGGAGGGAGAGGGGTTGACTGAGTGAGAATAAAGAGCGAGAGAGAGATCAGGGGACTGTCTGACTACCCCGCCCTTACGTAACCTGTCATCGTGTTATGTCATGAGAGCCATCTAGAGTCCCTTTTAAAAAGGAGCCAAAGCCAGAACCGTGAATATATTAAAGTGGGTTGAAAATGAACCAAACTGACCCAGGGTCAGGAGTCTGTCTGTTATATCATGAGAACCTTAGAGTCAAAAGCAAGGAGAGAAAGTCAGAGTGCCATTCATTATTCCAGCCATCGTGTTAAAATTGGCCACCTAGCAGTAAAGGCTTGCCTTTTTATGGAAAACATTTAGGAAAACTTTGGCCTGCCTTGTGACCAATGATTCGTGCCAATCACATTTCATACATACATAATGATGCCAATAAGAATGTCTGACATGGAAGGCATGGATCAACTCATCAAGGTTCATGTTAAGAATTCTGACATCAAATCTGTTGTGTCGCATCTCGTCCACTTTATAAAGGAGTACAACTGAAATAGAAAAACATGGGAGATTAAGTAAAAGAGGTGTGTTAACACTGTAATGCTACATCCACTAGAATACTGGACTTTCATGATGCCTTCTCTGAAGTGAGAACAAGACCAGCGCAGAATCACACGCTCACACTTGCCGTCTGTTCTTTCAACCCTGACTTCCTTTAACGTTTAGGAATGGTTTTAAGGGCCTGCGCTTCCAGTCAGCCCCATCTTTGAGTCATCCAATTAAAACGAGACATAGACAGCTTTTTTTTTCCCCCCTCAACAGACTCCCTTCATCCCAGGAACAAATAACTTTATTGGCAAAGATCCGAAAGACAACTTCTCCCACATCACACACAAAACCAAAGCGCTGGTGCCTGAGAACAGTATTTACAGTTGGACACTAAATTCACTGTTTCCATTCAATCAGAAATAATAATATCTTCGTTTACATGCCTAGTTCCAACTTTCAATACATGCTTGCTGCCAAAACATACATGTTCATAAAAAAAGAGAATGAAAGAGAGACAGTGATACAGAGAGACTAAATGAGAGAGAATTGGATTCAGGGAGAGAAACAGATGGACAAAGCGAGAGAAAATAATCAAGTGTAATAGACAAAGAGACAGAGAGCTGGAGTAAGAACTATAGAGAAAGACGAAAGGAAAAAGATAGTAGAGACCTCAAGAGACGGACACAGACGGAAATCGAAAGACCATAGGCCACGAGACCGTCAGGGGAGAACACTGAAGAGACGCAGACAATGAATCTACCACGCACACACTCACACCCCCACAGTATACCATCTCTGTGGAAAAAACCCAAGAGCACGGTGAGCCATAAGGCAGAGACGACCCCGGTGGTGCCAGCGCCCCGCCATTCAGTCGGGTCTTCCCGGAGCTTCCCTGCGGCGGTATGTGTCGTGGTGGAGGTAACCCGAGACCCCCTTCTCACTCTCTGGGAACGAGCCTGGGAAGGTGTGCCACGACCGGGGCCCGTCAGGAAGCACCTGGGGGTCCCTGGGGTTGGGGGGGGGGGGGGGGGCCGTGCGACGGGGGACAATGACGGAGGGTCGCTGATACAACGTGGGGGAACCTGCTCCGCGGCTAATGGACCCTCGAGACATGTAAACACACATGTATAGATGTGTGTGTACGGGCAAACTTCGATTAGGATTAAGATCAGATTAGGACTTTCACCCCAAACCAAATCATACATACCATAAGACTGGCCGTTAGGCAGGCTGAGTTTAAATAACATACCCAAATTAAATTCCCCTAAGCTCTGCAGCTGTGGATAGATGCTCTCCTTTATAATGTACTGTACTGTTATTTGCTAAAACATGACCGAGATGGCGGTGGTATTTATGTCTGTGTATGGCTGTATGTTTTATTTTACGACATAATGGCTAAACTCTCCAGGGAAATACCCTAATGTAGCTAGCAGGGAAATGGCCAGGACTCTCTCCTAGCACTGATGGACTGAACATAATGAGACATCCTTCAATCTGTACACACCAGAGAGAATATAATGTGTATATAAGCAAATAATGTATGAACACTGCACGACAGAGGGAGATGAGGGTGGGGAAGTGGGGAGAGAGAGTGAGTGAGTGAGCGAGAGTGAGTGTGTTGTTGTGAACATGAGAACTTTAGGACCACAGGCTATGGTGGCTGAGATGGCCCAAACACCGTCTCCAGCCAAATACTTTCTAAGGAATGTAAACTGTGTGCAAACGCGACGGAGAAGGCGTTATTTCTGTGTGGGAGTATTCAACCTTCTCTTCCACAATAATACTGCATAATGACAAGACGAAGGAAGAGTTGAGAATGGTTGGATATGTTATACAGCCATAATTAGAATAATAATAATGATATGCTTGTTTGAACAACCATAATATTCCAAAGACATGTGTGCATACACATGTATGTATACACAGGTTTTAGGCTATTGCATTCTTGAATCTGAAAAATAAAGATATAATTTGCCAACAACATTTGATCCGTTTTACCATATTTCCATAGAGAGAAATGTAATAATTGACCAACTCGGTTTTTATCCCTGCTAGGAGACGGCGGTGAAATATATCAAAATTTAAGTAATAGACACATGCATGCACCCTCCTCCATTAAAGCCCTCAACAACAGACAGAGCCAGCTAGCCTGTGATAGCCAGCAGAGACTAGCATGGCTGCTAATTACACACTCCAGCGCTAAAGTGTCAGAGTGCTGGGGCTTGTAACCGAAAGCATCCCCGAAAATATGCACTTGTCGGCAGCAAGGGCGTGCCCGGGCAGGCCTGGTGCTCATTGCTGGGGCGAAGGTACACGCACGTGACCGCAGCTAGGAGGCCAAAGATTGACGAACTAGAAATTGAATAAACACTACATAACGTGAGCATGCTGTATGTATAGCTACAGTCAGAGACAAACTTCATATAATGAATAATATCATTGTGTTGTGTATAACAACTATATCAAAATGCATGTCATCCTAAAGTTCATAGTTGAAAGTATGCCAAGTCCCTACATCTGTCCAATTTCGGTCAGATATACAGTGGACGGGACGGGAACAGGGTCTCGACTGCGTTGCATTTATTAGGCAAACACTTGCATACTGTTAGGCTGGTGGTGGACTTGTGACGGAGCAGTAAGCTCCAAACCCCCATTACCAACCCGGGGGAGGAGATGAGAGAAGGTGGTTGGTAGAGGTTCCTGGGAGTGCACATACAACAAAATGGCTTGCACCAACATCAGATGTTCTCCCAGTCTGTGATAGCCAGCACAATGTTCTTTGCTGTGGTGCCATAGAGAGGCAGCATCAAGGCTGAGGAGCGCAAGCCAGTGAGGAAGGCCAGCTTCCTCACTGGCTTGAGGCTACAACTGGCCAGTCTGGGGGCAGTGGTGGAGAGGAAGATGAGGGACCTAATCAGGGCAATCCTGGGCAACGCGGCATCCCATCACCTCTATGAAGAGCTGTGGCAGATGGGGAGCAGTCACTGGCTCCTCCCTTACAGGTGCAGGACGCAGTGTCAGGTGTTCCTTGGTGCCGACAGCCACCAGGCTGGAAAACAGCCTGACTGCCCGAGACCCGCAGACTATGCCCCTATTATTATTTGTCTATTGTATTTGATTTTTTTTGATTGTCTTATTTTATTGAAATGCATTTTTTAACTCAACTTGCAATCTTGGTTTTTGCCTCTCTTTCTGCGCCTGTGAACATCCACATTTCCCCCCCCCCCCCCCCCCCCCAGTCGGAATCAATAAAGTGTTATCTTATCTTTTTCATAACAAGCAGAGCTCAGCTCACCACAGCTCCTGTTGAACCGTCTTCCGCAGGATTTCCACAAGCTATCGGATGAATGCACTTTGGTTTGTAAAGATCATACAATCTGAGAAGCCACAAAATCAAAACCTCAAAGTCACAGTCACGTCAGCAGTGGATAAATACAGGAAAACAATAAGCAAAATTAAGTTATAACAGAAAGGAAATAATCCTTTACAAAACAAATATATCGGTGACCCCTCCAGGTGAAGCACAATCACCGCCAAACCAACAGAGAAGGGAAAGGCCCGGTCCTTATCTCCCAGAGCGCTACGTCTCTGGCTAGGGCCTGCTGGTCGCTGTTAGCAGTTAGCACGGGGCTAATGGATCGGTGTCACGTTAGCGCTAACTGGCAGCCGTGCAGATAAGACAAGTACAGAGAACATGTGACCCCGTTGATAAGAAGCTTGTGGTGTGTGTGTGTGTGTGCGCGCTGAGCGAGAGACGGGTGCTTTGTTTTGACTAGGTTGCCAGTCATCTAGGTAATCATCAACACCGAAAGGAGATTTCACCCGATATCCATCCATCCCTCCCTCCCTCCCTCCCTCCCTCCCTCCCTCCCTCCCTCCCTCCCCACACACACACACACACACACACACACACACACACACACACACACACACACACACACACACACACACACACACACACACACACACACACACACACACACACACACACACACACACACACACACACACAGACAGCTAGGAGGTAAGGCATCAAAACATAGGGCAGCCAATTATGACACCTTTATTATGACCTGTGGCTGGCTGTGTACACCTTTTATGTGGCCTGGAACTAGTAATTATGGAAGTTAATGAATGAGGTCAAGCAAGGTGATCCAATAAGTGAAGACTAATTGTCATCCTTCAACACCCTTTGGCATATAAACAGTTTGTTCGAGCAAGAGGCCATTTTAACAATGTGTGAGTGGAATAAGTTCAGGGCTATGTGACAGAGAGAGCAGAGGGGTCAGTGTATTTGAACCCTAGGCAATTTGCTGGGAAATGATATTAATATTAAAGAACCATTGATATAAAGGCAGTGCTATCCTCAAGATGGAAACTTACTGGCTGAAAATAGAGAAACACAATATGTGATGAAATACATAGAGCTGTCAGTTAAACGCGTTATTAACGACGTTAACGCAAACCAAATTTAACGGCGTTAATTTTTTTATCGCGCGATTAACGCAATTATTTTATAAAAAAAAAAAAATTTCTTTGGCTCAAAACAAAGAAGCAGTAGCCTGACTGCTATGTTCAAATTACATTTGTTCAAAGCAGTAGTTTAATTGCACTAGGCTCTTTTTTGTATCGTCCTGTTTTGATCAGTGTATATGCCAATTTTGTTATCAATAAAAAATAATTCGCACAAGGCAAGCCGATGCACTTCACCATGTTGATAAGATAATTAAAATGAGAAGAATTATGGGACAAAAAATCAAGGGATATTTAGCATAGAAAAATAATTTGCGATTAATCGCGATTAATTAGAGTTAACTATGACATTAATCTGATTAATCACGATTAAATATTTTAATCGCTTGACAGCTCTAGAAATACATTATATTACGTATATAATATATATATGAATTATATATAAATATATAGCTTCTGATGAAATGTATGAACAACCCCGAAACATCTTTATCTGCATACTTTGTTATCCAGAAAGAAAACGCTTATTTTCTTGTCAAAAACAAAAAAAGATTGAAGTGATGTGAAAACACATGACTAATTATGCATGGGTGACTATAAATGACACCATCTTAGACTTGGATCTTGGATGCACAGACACCACAGAACTACTGAGGGAGGGGTGGGGGGGGGGACGTTTCCCATGATGCAATGCTCTATATATAGAGATGACGGAGGGGGGTTTCAGACAATTGAGATGACAATCAACCACAGGACTTCCCCTGCGGAGAGACGGAGACTTCCTCTGTGTGTGTCATGAGATATCAGTGCATGCAAGTGTAAAGGACTACTAAGTGGATGCTTTGCATGCATTTGCACACACACACAAACAAACACAACTTAACAAAAAATCACCCACACAACCAATTAAACCACTTCTGCAAATCTCAGCAAACCATAGAAGTGGTTGCAGTTCCTCAAGTCCATCACAGTCGAGTGAGAGCAGCCTACAGACGTGTTGGAGAGGCGTTAAGAGACTAGACCTGGGTGTTAATCCTTGACCTCTGCCCTCTAGGATTTCTAATGACATCTTTCTAGATCATACCCGAGGATCTCACTGATTATGCATCTATTTAACAAAATCAGCAAAAATAAAACCAACTAAATACGTGCACGTATTAAGCTTATGAATATTGTCGACTGATTATCATTAATGATTTAATGATAAGTAAAGGAGCAATTGATCTTCAAACATAAAAATGGAAGTACGGTAGTTGAAGATCACAATAAATTAATGGATGATAAATTGACAGCAAGGTGATGAAGTGAGCTGGATTGTTCTACACACTTAATGTATACCATGTTCATACATTGTATTTAAATGTTTCATGATGATGTGTTCTATTACTACTTTAGCGATGAGCTGAAACACCTGGTTATAATAAAATGGAGCTAATCAGTATAACCTAGTCTAGCCTAACATCCTTAAACCAGTCAGTGAATAACCACTCAACGCACAGCCGGTCAACAAGGCGGCGATTCAGACGGGACAGGAGGCTGACTGAGAAGTGTGTCACACACGCATGTGAGGGTGTGCACGTGAGGGCGTGCGCATGAGCAAGTGCACGTGATAGTCTGAATGGCCGCCATTCAGGCTAAACTGTGAATGAAGAGAGCTCCTCAGATAACACATGTGCTGGCAGTACTGGAGCCATGCTAATACCGGAGGAGGAGGAAATATGGTGGGACAGAGTGGATGGCAAGGGCATAGAGGTGAAAAACACAGGTGTGTAACACACACACACACACACACACACACACACACACCCCTTGTAAACTAGCAGCATAAATCGAACAACAAACGGGGCCAACGGGACACAGAAGATGTGTGTATAGTCGCACACACACGTAGGCCAAGGTGATTGTTGGAACAAGCCGTCGCAGCAAAAGTGAAGGGCGTCTGTCCACCTGAAGCAGCAGAGCCAGGCATGAGCAGAGCAGGAGAGGACTAACAGGAGGTAACACGAGAGAACACTCTCAAACCTCTTTGTGGACGGCACAGCACCAGCTCATTGTAGCCCTGGTACATACAGACATAGCTGCTGCTACTGCAGCTCTGTGCCTTCTTCATGACATTTGTTGTTTTCAGTTTTGTTTTGCTGCGAGAACATTTGTGTCTGTTGGCTGTAGATCATCCGGTCTAAAGTTAATGACGAATAAACAATCAATATATGCACCTCCTGTATTACTTCCCCTGTCTAATTCCTCTATGTCTTATCATAACGGGAAATAATGAATTCTGAGCCTTATTTGATCGTATCAATAATATAATCAATAATGCGTAATTCAACATTGGCCACTTAAAAGTGCCTGGAGGGGAAGTGGGGTTAATACGTGTGTGCATGTTTGCGAGTGGTGCACACACGCACGTGCATGTGTGCGCGTGCATGTGCGCGCAGCATGCCGCATGTGTCCGTCTGACTCATCGTGTGTCCACACCTCTTTCTCACCCTCTCCCTTTACTGCTTTCTCACCCTTTCATACACACACTCATGCATGCAAGCACACCCATACCGAGTGATATGTCAGCAAAAATACACACCAAGAAGAACCACACATATAATCACAACCACCAGGGCCGATGTGAATTCATATGATCTGAACTGCGGTCTCTCTCTCGTTCCTTATCTCTCTCCTTCTCTCTCTCTCTCTCCTTCTCGCTCCCTCTCCCTCTCTCTCACGTACAAACCACTCTATCACTAGGCAAAGTTGGGATACAGGAAGAGAGAGTCGCACACGGTGGGAGGGGCCAGTGCTAGAGCATTTGGTGGGGAGAGAAAGAGAGCAAGGAAGACAAGAGAGGTGGAGAGGGGAAGAGAGAAGAGAGAATCAAATGCGACAAATGGTGCGATGCAGCAGAGCATGGCGAGAGACAGAGATGGCCCATAGATTAGCAATCAAGCTGAACATAGGAGAGAAAGAGATAGAGACATAGTGCAGAGAGAGAGAGGGGGGGGGGGGGGGGGGTTGTGAGTAAATGGATGCGGGTGGAGTTGGAGGACAAAGAGCCAGGCCTTGGCCTCATCCGAACAGCAGCTGCTGTTCTCCCCAACATCACACCTCGCCTCCAAATTCCACAGCCAGCCCCAGTGATGAGGGGCTGCAGCCTGAGTCAGCACCACACACACACACACACACACACACACACACACACACACACACACACACACACACACACACACACACACACACACACACACACACACACACACACACACACACTCTGGCTACGGCAGGGGTTGAGGGACAAAAAGTGGATTTCCAGACCCGGCACCATGACTGGGTGATGACACCAGAAGGGGGAGGGGTAAGGGCACTGAACGGACTGATTAAATGGAGTGACGTGGTACTGCTGCAACAATGGTCGTTTATTTTCTTGCTCTGTGATCTTTCAATTTAAAAAGGAATGAGAGTGAGAGAGAGAGAAGTAGATTCAAAGCAAACGCAAACCGCTGAACGTGTGCAGACAAAACATGGAACTTTAAAAAATGTAATAAACAGATGGAGGAAACAAAAACAAAACTGCCATCCTGGTATTTTGTCCTGAAGCTCCTCCTGCGGCACAGCTTACCTCCTGCTTTTCCTCTTCCAAACATAAATCATTGATTCCGATAATAAGAACAATCAATCAATTAATTAATTACAAAAATCTATTCAAAATATGCATGTCTGTGACTGCAGAATTAAACCAGTGTTGCAGCAGAGACTTTAAAACATGAACTTGCTGAAAGATGATAGATACTGACAGGGGGTTGAATTTTTAACTGTCAGCACTACGGGGTCTAGAACAAAGAGACAGGATGAGGTGATGTCGAGTGTTTGGCACCATCCCATAATACTACAGCTGGCCTCTGTATGCGTCACATTGTAACTTCCTGTGCTACACAGGAAGGAGAGAAGAAAGGTGAAGGGAAGCACTGAAAGTGGACATATATCCCAATATATTCCAGCTTCAGGAATGAGATCCCATTGTGTCCACACATTTCACTCTAAATATCCTTTGGACGTGGCAGCAACAAAACGTAACACAAATTTGTATGATTATCATGCGTTCTACAATACATTTTGGATAATATCTGGGTTGTCGGCACACACACACACAACCCACTTCCCTTCACTCCCCACAATCAGAGGCAAGCGGTGGGCATAGCCGGCCGTTTTGACTCTTGCGACTATCCAGATTCGCTCAATTACAGTCATCATCATAACTACCATGCATATTTGCAAGGCCCTTTTCATGTTTACTGACACACTTTAACTCGCGCCTCAAAGAGCAGTTAATGGGATGGGTTGCTCTTGATAAGGGAAGAAATAAAGACGTTGTCACGCTGCGCATCACGTTGTAATACATTGATCACATAGCCTGCCTCGCAGTCTTTGCTATGCTTTCTCTGCTACCGACAACATCCTGCTTGTAAGGATTGTGGAAGCGCTTTCCCTAGTCTGTCTGGGCTGTGTGTACAACAGCCCCCTGTTTGGTGGGGGACGGGGGCGCGAGAGACAGGCGAGGTATGCGTGCCGGTATGGTCTGCAAACAGGCAACAGCTCCTTCAGAAGACAAACAATGGTGTGGAGCAGCATTCTTTAATTCACACAGACAGACAGTCCCAACATGTGCCATCATTTAGGATGACAAAGTCCCTCTGTCTGTCGTGTGCGAGTCCTTGTGTGCATGTGTTCGGGGGTCTGTCTCTGTGTGTGTGTGTGTGTGTGTGTGTGTGTGTGTGTGTGTGTGTGTGTGTGTGTGCATGGATATAGAAAACTAGCCAACTGTCCTCTGGGTTTGAAAGTTTATTCCAGTAGAGAATGAAGGTAACATTCCACTGTTAGTATTTGTAATATGCTTTTGCGCTCTACATATGTGTCACACAAACCACGTAGGGTTCCCAAGCAAAACTTTTACATTATATAAAAACCTCATGTTGTGCAGCAATTTCTAATGGATTTGAACCCTCTGTAACTAAACCCTTTAGAAAATAACAGCCAGCCATACAAAAAAAACTCTTGGTTCATAACAGTCACAATACTATGAATAGTAACAGTCATCATCTTCATATATTATTTTCTAAAAAACAAAAGCATTTCTGAGCAAATAAGTATTGTTCCCTGAATGCTGGGTTAACTCAGCCATCCAGGCCTGGAGCCCTCAGCTGGGCAGGGAGGTCCCTTATAGCTGGGGGAGGGAGGTACCTTATGGAGGGGGGAACCTGGAGCTCCCTGGAGGAAAGACCCAGGGAGGGAGGAGAGTAGGGAATATAGAAGAAAGAGGTTTAAAAGATAAGTGAATTTAAAAATAAAAAAGGTATCCCATGGGGAAGGAGGGGCTGAAAGTGAGGGAGGCGATAGAGGTAAGGGTTAAAAGAATGAGATAAAGGAGAATGAAATGACTTAAAAGGGAAAATACAGAATTTAAAAAAGGCATCCCGGAGGGAAATGTAGAGAGGTGACGAGACGAGAGAAATGTAGAGACGAGACAGAGACAGAGACGGAGAGAGAGAGAGAGAACCTCCCGCCATCACCTCCCCGGGACCTGAGCTGACTAATCACCAGCGGAGTGCTTTGGGAGCAGGGGCCAAGCCATGGGGGGCGAGAGGCAGAGACAGACACACAGAGACAGAGACAGAGACAGAGACAGACAGACAGGGTTGTAACGACCCGAGCTCCTGACACGATCTGATGACACCACACAATTAGCAGCTCTTTCCCCCCGCCTAATAATCCCCCAGACGACTTGGCTAACTGTTTTTTTATTGGCCACCTAAGGGAGCGCGCTAGTGAAATAGTCTCAGCCTCACCCAAACGCATTTTGACTCACTGCTATCTATTTGGCCCGGCTCGCACACAAATCTATAACACCAATAAATATTTGAGAATGCTTGGTGGTCATGTGTATTATCGTTTGGTTGCAGCTATCGTGGCCCCCGTTTAGAACTCCTGAAGGACACCAGAGTGTTGTGGTGTAACATAGCAGTTAGCAAAGCCGTTAGCATAGCCGTGCATGAAGGCCCCCCTAATGCTGTGTGGGGCCGTTTGACACAATGGAAAACCCCTCTGGGGTTGAACAGTGACACCGGAACTAAGAGAGCTATTTTGTGTGTTTTGTAACCTAAAAAACACGTGTAATGTTTTTCAATTCAACCCTTTGTGTAAAGGCAGAGACCTCATTTATTCTATCATAGCAATGTTTATATCATGATCAGTGTGAAGCATTTCCCCCTTTAGTTTTTCTTTTGTTATCCATCAGCCTTTTATTAGTTGAACAATTCCCTATCAATGTGTATTTACTACTACAGAAAAAAACACACAACTGAATGAATAAACAAGGTGGGTGCTTACATGAATACAGTTCATAGACATGAATCTGGCAACTTGGAATACGGACAGAACGCTAGATGACCTCATGTCTCCGAAATGACACAAAAACTCTAATTTAGGATATCACCAAATCCCCCGCAGACAGAGGCACAATACAACCCAGCCAGCCAACTTCCTGGCTGATATGACATCACCTACACGCTTAACCAGGTCACTTCCTTCCTGTTCGACTCAATGAGGAGATCATGGATTAACTATCAAATAAGACTTGTTTTTGGGGAAAGAAACACATTTAGATAATATAACTACGCAAATAAGATCAGTCACTGTAGCATAAAATCAAATCTCTGCCCACGAGTTTATTATTATCCAGATAAACAAAACATTTTTGTTCCTCAAACTACAATCTAATTACCTGAAATATCTTCTGTGAATCTATTGATGAAAGTTTTCTACCACATACATACCAAACCAAGCCTAAACCACGAAACTAAGATACCACCCAACCCTGGGAACAGTTGCACCCCTAGCATGCGAGTGCGTGTTTGTTTATGTGCGTGCGTATGTGTGTGTCACTGTGTGTTGTGTGTGTGTGTGTGTGTGCAGGCTGCAAAAGGCATGTGGCCAATATAAGCCTGGTATGGGTGGAGTCCCCCCATTTAATTGTAGCTAAACAGCTGGTCGCTGCTGCAAGGCCTGCACAGAGACCAGGCTAAGATGGAAGGTCAGCCTGCCCGGCCTGGCTGGCATAGCAGGTCTTTTTCAGCCAAACCTGCCCTACAAGACATGAGGTGGAGGGGTATAGGTAGGAAAGCAGGAAATTATGAAATAACTATAGCTGTGGGTTCCATTTTTCTCCTAAAAAAACGGGATGGTTGGACAGGGCCCAATTGTGCTTCATTTTGGCTTGGCCGTTATCTAAACTGTTGGTACTTTGTGAAATTCTTGGTTTCTTTACAGCGCTCTTGCAGTGAATGTGAGGAGGGAACAGTGTACCGTGTAGTTTCCCCTATGGCTGCAGGTCATGCAGGGGTCTCAATTACAGACGAAAGGAGGTCACCCAACAAGAAGAAAAGCAAATCCAACACAAATGTTTGTCTTCCTCTGTGGCTCAAATATAGCATCGGAGAGGGGAGAAAGGAAACCACCGCACCACCTTTGTCATGCCGTGTTGTAAAAAAAAAAGACCCAGCAACCTTGTGATGCTGATATAATGTGGTAGATCTTCTCACAGTGCGGCCCGACTGCGGAGGATGCTAGTGGTCTGAGTTTGAGCCATTACAGTATCTGAGGTGTGGGGTGTAGTTTGTATGCAAACTTTTGCAGTGTCTTAAAGTCGCGAGCGAATAAACTAGCCTGCACAAAGCGTAGGTTCTTCAGAAGCTTTGCTAGGCATGGCTGATATAAACAGTAGAAGTAGAGGTTGCAATCCAAACACAAAAGGGTTGACATGGCCATCTGATAATTAAATTGAATTCAAATGGAATGTTTAATTGAATAGTGATGTTTATATAAACTTTTCCAATTCAATATTTAGTCTGGTTTTCAATTATTAAATCAATAATTATGCTTCTTTGGCTCGTTCTCGTTCTCTTGCAACTGATGAGGGCCATTCGCAATGAATGATCAAGATTAACTGAACAAATATATTATAAATCATTGAACCACAATAATTTAACAATATCTTCCCCAAACCCAAACCACCAACAATAGGGGTGCTAATTTGTGATCCCCATGCGAGCAGGGATGGAACCGGGTCTAACTTTTCATGCGCCCCCCGTAGAATGTGCCTGGACAGAGGGATAAGTCGCCTTTAGAGCACTTGAGAATGCGGACGTTATGATCCTATGCAATCGATCACATGCACACACTTTGGGCTTTCATGATCTAATCCGGGCCGCTGTGGCATTGCGTCAACTGGTAGTGTGGGACTTCCTCACGTGAAACTGGTCCCACTCCCAGTGCTGTCATAGGGTTTTCAACAGTTCAGTCCAAATGTTGGCTAGTAGAACTATATTTCTAGAACAGCCTGTTTGGTGTTTAGGGGTGTGTATGTATAATATCACACACAAACCTGGGAAGGGCATTGGTCCCAGAGTACAAATCCTACCCTGGACATTGTGACTTTAGTTATGACAGTTATCGACATCGTTAAAGGCCAAAACATCAGCTATGTTCTCATACTGTGGTTACCAAGAAAAGGAACATTGCAAATAAAATTAAAATTGTTGTTGCATGGTTCAATCATTAGGTTTACTTAAGTGAGCACAATACAATGAATGAATAGGGTACGTATAACACCAACTCCTGTCCCCTCCATCCATTTCCAACAGTATAAGGTCCATCGTAAGTTACAAATCGATTCCCCAAAAACCTCCAAAATAAAATCATCTGTTCATCATGAATGTACTTCAAAACCCCTTCTTTGCACCAGCACTACAGCCATTCCTGCTCCATTACACACTAAGGCTGACACTATGACTCAGTGGGTGTGCGTTTCCAGCCCTGGTGGGGCGATGCTTGTTAGAAAAACTCAATACATACCCGCTCCCATCTGTGGCAATACGAAACGTGCCAACATCTATGGAAAAATAACAACTATTGTACCCTGACCCTAACCCTTACATGGTGGTTGGGACTATCATAACAGTGGCAGGAAAGGTTGGATGGATCAGTTGTCGACACCCAGGTTAAAGGTTCTCGGTTCCATCCCGAACGACTCCAGTGTCCCTCCAAGCAGGTCATGGGGGCATGACCTGAACCTGCTCAATAAGGTAAGTTGATTGAATGGCCATAGTTAGTCACAGTCTCATAGATTCACAGGTTCACAGTATATTGCCCCTGTATGCTCAGTAAGCTTACGTCGATTTAGGTCTTTACTGCACTTCATATCTCTTGAGTCCTCTCAACATGGCGCATTGTTGCCAATCAAAAATCCACAAATACTTTCTGATCCGAGCCTTGTGAGTTTCAGGGTCTCTTGTGTCAACACAGAGGCATTGTCAGGATGGAAACCGTGCCTGGCTCATGGGTCAGAAGGACCACCGGGGAGCAGTGAGGAAGACGTGAAAAGGAGCTGTGCACAGGCAAACAGACTGTTTGGGATTGGCTAGATGGGCGAAGTGTAGTCAGAGTGTAGACACAGTGCTCTTAAAGAACACATGACCTGTCAACTGAGTACCTAAAAGGATTATTTTTATGCTTTAGTCAATTTGGCTGATGCTTTTATCTAGGACTAGGCTTCTTGCCCAAAGTATGCTTACAGGAACACTGTGGACATTGGGGCTTGAACCCTGAACCTTTCAGATGGGTGTCAAACACACTAGACTATCATGGATAGCAAATAAACCATCTGCTATCCTTAAACTAAACTATCCTCAACCACAGGATCGCAAATAAACAATGTTGCTGTGTATATTTGCTATAACTATGAGCAACATCAACAAACCATCTGCTTTTGCCAACCAACTGAATTTCCCTGAGTTCTTCCATTATATTTTGATGAACTTGCTATACTAGAACAAGATATCAATAGTTCATAGTCTACCTGGTGGTGACGTTTCTGGTCAACATGTTGATCAACCCAGGATTAAACTGCCTAATTGTATGCCTCTTTAAAAAAAGAAAATCTGTACTATTGGTCGACAGTTAGTAGCCTACCCACAACCACTCTGTCGCCATTGCCAACTGAGTCCCTGTTGAAGTTCTCATCGTGTTCTTTCTCCTCAGCCTGTCTGTCAGGCTTTCCAGAGGACAGACATGCTCCGGCAACATGCAAGGCCTCCCCACCAGATACAAGGAGAGTTGTTCACATTCCACGTTCATGCACCAACCAAGCCCCTGATGTCACTCATACTGGCTTGCCCTCTCTCTCTATTTCTAAATCACACACACACACACACACACACACACACACACACACACACACACACACACACACACACACACACACACACACACACACACACACACACACACACACACACAAGATGATTGAGTGCATTTTGTGTGGTCCTGTCTCCCATGTGAACAAAGCTTTGCTTTGCTTTTTTAGGGCTGAGCGAATAGAAAGGTTGCATAATTGCTACGTTTATACAAGCATGCAAGGTTTGTTACTGGGCATATCCATACAGGATGTGCCAACAGCACTACAGTGAATTGATGTCCATCAGGAAAAAAAACTAACATTTAGAAAAAGAAAAGTTAATCTAAGTGAAACAAGCATGGGGCATGTTAAAGAAAATTAAAAGGACCTCAAAATAGGTCGAGAAATAGATTTAACCAGCCTTTGGGAGGGAGGCAGTCAGAGACAGCAGGCCAACTCGGCTCCACTACTACTATAAAAGGAATGTGATGGGGGAAAGGGAGGGCCACTGCACCACCAACATTAGCCTATCATCTTACCAAAGAAAGGACACGGGATTAAACCAGAAAATCACAAAAACTTACCCCATTCCAAAAACTCCAAAATGTTCTTCTCTCTTCTGAGCGGGGAGTTGTTGCATTCGTCGTAGAGACAGATGAAGAAATCCAATAGCGTTTCCACACTAAGACATTGGCCATTAGACTGAGCTGGCCCGTCCAGGATCAGCTTTTCCAGTTTCTTCAAACGTACTTCTCCCGACATGATTCCGACTGTGTTTTGAAACTGATTTTGAATAAAAATCTTCACAGAAGGACGCCGATCAAACGCTTCCTCGGCGTGTCCGGAGCGGTGTGTCGATCTGCAGTAATATCACCTTGAATGTGTTCAAAACTTGTGCTAATACCGGCTAGGACCTAGTTGAATGCGGATCATTCATGACCTCGCTCTTTCACATGTGTCCTTACAGTATCTCATGGGGTAATGGGACGTGCGGTATTTTCTCATTTTCCCGCAGACTTCTTCCCCCACAAATAAAGACACTTTACACTAGGTTTTCCTCTGTCTCAGACCGTGCCCCGGCCGGCAGACCTGATCCGAGCCCTGACGTTGGTTGTTACTTATTTCCTTTCAGGGGGGGCTCCTGTTGTTTTCTTCTTATCCACACCCGAAGAGAATATCCTCAAGTACATACAAAAACCTATATATACACACACACAGAAGAGCCGTTAGTGCAGTTCAACGGATCCTCTGAGTTGGTGGTATTTGTGGTTCTCCATTCCTGCGGCAACAAAAATGCATCAACACCTCGTAACAGGACAGATCTGCAATGCTACAAAGCCCGGCTGCCCCTCCTCTGGTGGTGGTGGACTGGAAGGGCGACAGAGGCTTAGCCTAGCCACTTAGCTTAGCTACTTAGCCTAGCCAGGGAGCTAGCCTTACCCCTCTGCTCTCATAGCGACAAACGACCCTCTTTCTGAAAAGTTTGACTCTAATTTTTTTCTCCGATTACGCGGCTAGTAATAGCCACACATTGTCAATCGGGGGGAAGTTGGACACCTTTTGACAGATGATACTGTTCAACCGGAGATCTTATTTTTCACAACTATAAGCGTTAGTCAAGAGATGTCGCTTGAATCCGTGTTAATCGGCCAGTAATATCACACTGAGCATACTCCCATTACAGGTCAAAACGAATCGGATCAAGCCAAGGTCCGTTTTCTAGAGAGATCCGAGAAAGAAAAATCGGTGTCTTTTGATTGGAAGTAGACGTACTCGTTGTACGTCCAACGCGCACCCGCTGTAGTCTGGTCCAGCTTGTGCCAATACGGGACACAGAAGACTAGACCCCCCCCTCCACCTCCTCCTCCCCTCGCCGCAGGTCGCTTCGCTGCACAGTCGAGCCACCGAGTTGGCAGCTCCCGGATCGTTGTGTCAAGATGAGCAAATAGAGAATGTTTAATCCAACGCATCATTTAATCAGTAGGTCAAACGAAATGATCCGGGGGCTGTTATTACAATGGATCATGTGAAGGATGCAGGAAAGAATCCCGCTGTTGTAAAAAAAAAAAAAAAAAAAAGAATAAAGAAAACAGCATGAAAATTATAATCTGACCTCAGGTTTACTATAGGCTACAGCCATTGGTTGTATTGCAATCTGACTATGAGGACGTATCCCCTGATATTATTATATGTGCGCACCCTTGCTGCTCAGAAGTTTCCCAAAACATTCGTGGCGGATTGCCTATTTCGCATCCATATTGCCTACGTCACACTGCGCCATCTTTTCCACTGGGTTACCAGTCATTTCCACCTGCAACTAGCGGCCGCCCTGCCAGCCGTGTACCGACTCTAGGGGCTGCTGCAGGGACGTGGGCACAATTATCCCACTGGATCATTATCATCATGGCGCCCGACACACACATGAGCGCATAAACACACACACACACACACACACACACACACACACACACACACACACACACACACACACACACACACACACACACACACACACACACACACACACACACACACACACACACACACACACACCATACACCATACACCACACACACTGCCGTCACAGCAGATGCCAGGCGGAGGAGGGGGATGGAAAGGGGACGGATTGTCAATATTGTGAATGGAAACTGCGGGCTGTCAGTCTGGCGGTGGCGTGCTGGGCAGGGAGCGACACCGTTTTTAGAATAGACGGCGAGAAGCCCCCTCTGCTCTCTAAAACATTTATTTAGCAACCAGTTAGGCCTACTGTGGCCATGACAGTTCGCTCTCAGTCACTAACCCACCAAGCCTTATTTTGGTTTAATAGGGAAGAAAAAAAAAGCGTAGCTGATGTTGTAGCCGTGTGTCTTTTTACTATGTAGGCTAGTGTAGGAAATGCATGT
Source organism: Gadus morhua (assembly GCF_902167405.1). Classification (NCBI taxonomy): domain Eukaryota; kingdom Metazoa; phylum Chordata; class Actinopteri; order Gadiformes; family Gadidae; genus Gadus; species Gadus morhua. Next base: position 11,183,015 of record NC_044068.1, read on the forward strand.
CATAACAGTGAGGTGGTCTTTTGATACACCTCAAGCTGTTCTAAAACGATTTGACTGAGTTTGATGAATGAACAATATGGGTCATTAATCCGTAGTAAGCTAGTACACATGAAACCATTGAAACTAATCGCTTTGATTGGTTTTCTTTCAGATATCGAGTTGTTTTATTTTTGACATGTTAAGGTGATCTTCCATTGTTTTGTGTCGCTAATGTTCAACAACAGATGATAACCCCAAGGGCTCCGGTACTTTTTGATCTTCATCAAGACGTAGACTATTACTGACGCATTGATAGGTATTAAAATACCAAATTACAAGAGCGATCGTTGGAGCAAAGCCATACGGTTAGATGACCCTCTGCAACATCTAAACTTCTCGCACATAAAAGACAATGCTATTCATGACTCATCCTAGAAATAAACGAAGGTGGTGTTTAATCAAAGCCTATTGAGGATAAGTATCATATCTACATCCAATTTGCCTGAATGGAGATTTTTATAAAGCTTACTGCCTAGTCTAAAAGCACGGCTATTAATGATTTATATGGTTAACAGTTGAGGGAGGAGGGCCTGTTTGTTCAGGGTTTCGGTACAAGGATGGGCCATCATATAATGAGTAAATATAAAGTTATACAGATAACAAAAAATAACATTGTTCAGCCTGACTTTTGCTGGTGCCAAATATGTGGTTTTGTAATATATCTGCTTGTACTCGGGCGCCCTCTGTTGTAAAAAATAGAGCTGTGCACTGCCACGGCTAACACGCTGATAACTTGCAGAATCCCGTTGTGATTTGGGATCGTGTCTTCAATTGATTATCAATTATAAATAAATTACAAATTACAAAGACACACGCATAAAAATAAAATTATAATGGTCTCTAACAGACTATAAATAGCCAAGAGGTCACTGACAAATGCACTAGCATGAGAACCAATTTTTTTTATTTCATATATAAATATTTGCTCTTGTTATCGTCGGTAAACTTCGGCGTGATCCTTCCCTAATTACTTGGTAATTACATGGAATACTTGATCTCGGTCGCTATCTAATCTACTCCCAAATGTCTGCTCTCCTTTCCGTATCTCTACAGCAGGATTAAAAACGCCCTGTTGATTGGCCGATCATCTATTGTTTGAAGTGCAATTAGACTGTTCCGATTAACCCAAGATGTCGAGGCACTTATAATTATAATTAGCAATAATTGTATTTCCCTTGTTGTACATGTCTAGCGCTCTCAGCGCTCTCCGACTGATTCGACGAAAAGATACGTCTCGTGTAATGAGTATTGGGCGCTTGTTTGTCCTAACAGCTGTATGTACTTGCATGTTAAGGTGCAAACAAAACTCACAACAATCATTCTATTTCTTCAAATATTTGAAATTGGGATAAAGCCGGCTCTAGGGCCATCTAGCATAATCAGGAAGCCGGTGACAAATGACAATACACCCTTGTCAATAATAAGGAATTTGCCCCTCACCACCAACACAACTTCAATATTGACTTTTGGCACGTCGTCACCAGCGACAACATAGCAGTGTTGTATCGCTGGTACCCCAAACAGGAGCTTTGCTCGAATGTGCAAACTACATGCAAAACCCAAAGGTGGTCCTTTTGCATTAAAACTCTTTATCTCTCGTGTCTGTGTGTGTGTGTGTGTGTGTGTGTGTGTGTGTGTGTGTGTGTGTGTGTGTGTGTGTGTGTGTGTGTGTGTGTGTGTGTGTGTGTGTGTGTGTGTGTGTGTGCGTGTGCGTGTGTGAGTGTGTGTGTGTGTGTGTAGTATACCTATATATATATATATATGTGTATATATATACATATATATATACTTTATACAGTGGTATTCTACAACAACAGGTATTTTAACAGGTTTGTGTTCCATATTTTTGGGCTGGTGGGGATTCAGTGTTTCACAAATGGAAGGGAATGAGCCATAAACTGGATCGCTTTAGAATGCAAATGGAGGGAATGTTAATTACACCTGAGTTGTGGATTCCAGGAGCGCTAGCGTCTTTGATTGAGGAGAATTGGCACCTGGGAGCATCAAGAGGCAGCTTTGAACTAGCAACCCTATCTTTGACTGGCATGGGGAGGAAGGAGAAGGACTGCGAAATATCACACACACGGCATCCTAATTTACCGAATTAGGGGGCTGTTACGTGAGGGGGGAGACAAGAGGGAGAGGAGGCGAGAGAGGGGGAGAGAGAAAGAAAGAATTGTGTTTTCCAGATTCTAGCAGAACACACAGACTGGATAGAAGCCATTAAGGACACAGCTCTTCAGATGGACTGGACAATTGATTGTGGCTGAATTTACATGTCTACACGCTTTGACCCATCAGACACTCTGATTTCACAGTGTTTCTCTATAGAGAGATGTTTCAAATGAACGTTCTGTAATGATCCACGAAAAGCCACCAACCTCACCACTTCCTAATCCAATAATAATGATAAGAAATAATTTTGATCGTCAGCTGAGAAGACGTTAGGCCGAGAGGAAAGATAATGTATTATGGTTGTCAAGGCTACTTTTAGCAACTCTGGAAATAAACCTTCAAACACACGCAGACACTCAATTTAAAGCCATTGCATGTACATAATGATGATAAACTAGCAAGTTTTCATGGTGACTTTATAACTCTTTAAGACAGACTGCAGCTTCACAAACTAGTCTGTGTGTCTGTGTTTGTGTGTGTTTGTGTGTCATGCATGAGTGCATGTCTGCATGCATGAGTGCATGCCTGCATGCCTGCATGTGTGTTTGTGTGCATGTGTGTGTGTGTGTGTGTGTGTGTGTGTGTGTCTGGGTGCGTCTGTGTGTGTGTGCACGACCCTAAGAGTCCGGCTGTAGCCCCTCCACTCAGCCCCGGCGTCCGCGTACTCATCTGTCATCTGCTCTTCCTGTGTTCCCCCTTCAGTCTGTCTGACATCTCTAAGCAAACAGTGGCCAATACACAACCCCCAGGCCCGCGAGAGGGCCCCCTCTTCTAATGTTTGTGTGACAAAAAAGCCAAGGCAAATCCTTGCAATGGAATCAGATAATCACCCACCTGCGAAGAGCCTGCCCCAATCCACATCTCCGCCGCATCCCCTCCTCCACACACAAACTCCACTTCACTCCCCTACCAGCCCACCACACACACGCTCACACACGGTTTAACTAATAATTGTAATCCGTTGGAGAGCATGGAATAAACATTGACCTCTCCCTCCCTCCCTCCCTGCCCACCCAAAAACACAAACTCCTCCTGGCAACCACCACAACAATCCACTCAACCCCTCTCCCTCCACTCCCTCCCAGTCCGCTACACTTGCTTTAAGGGGATGGTGTTGGGTGGACCCCCAACCAACAGACGACACTTTATGAAAATCTTGCAGTTCTGCTTCAAATCGTTGTTTTCCGCTCCGTGCTATAACAGTCCTCAGATACGCATACATTCACCCACGCACACGGTGTCTGGGGGACAGAGATAGGACCCCCGTGTCACACACTGACGCCAGACTGCCCCAGCCGCTGACATTGTCCAGTGGAATGTACACACCGAGTGTGTATGTCTGAGTTTGTTTGTGTGTGTGTGTGTGTGTGTGTGTGTGTGTGTGTGTGTGTGTGTGTGTGTGTGTGTGTGTGTGTGTGTGTGTGTGTGTGTGTGTGTGTGTGTGTGTGTGTGTGTGTGTGTGTGTGCGCGTGTGTGCGTGCGTGCGTGCGTGTGTGTGTGTGTGTGTGTGTGTGTGTGTGTGTACAAGATGTGCAACTGAAGGGTCTACTTGAGGTTCGAAGGGTCGAAGCCTGTCTGGGACACACACGTCTGGCCGAGTCTGAAGACAGGTACAGACGAACCAGAATATAATCAAATATTATTGTAATATGTCTTATTGTATCTGTTAGTATTAATACAGCTCAGAGAGAATCATTGATTTGTCTAACTTTCTGGAATAGACGCAGTCACATCCAAAACAGAAATCTGACTCCATTGAGGTCTTAAATCTGATATTGATAAATTTGCAATTTAAATATATATAGATATAAATATATTATAGAGACACATTAAATGTGTCTCTATAATACTTCAACACCATGAAAATAGCATGTAATGCTATATAATAATGGAATTTCTGCATTCAAGACAACAATGTTACCATATATGAGAAGGGACAGAAATACATCTAGACAAAACGAAACGGCATGCTTAAATTGAGCCTAATGGTCGCTGTTTGAAGTATGGCTGCTTCGATATCCATTTTAGGAAGGGCCTTTATTGTCTCACCTTTGTTCTGATAACGGCCCCCACCCCCATCGACAAAGTGCGAACGAATGGGAGCGTCACGAGCATATAAAGGGCTGGACGAGTGTCACAAATACAGTGTGACTCCGAGATCCCGAGCAAACGCCACCGTATACCGCTCCCACGCAGCTCTATAACTTCACCGGACTTTCTGCCCTACTGACCTTTTCCCGATGGATTCTCTCCGCGTTTGCGCTCTGTGCGTCGTGTTCATCGCCGTCGCCAAGGCTTTTACGCACCAGGATATGAAGGACGCGCTGCTCCAGAAACTGGGTCTGGACGAGATTCCCAACATTGTCAAGAGGGATTTGGAGAATCTAATTATTCCGTCTCACATCAAGAGCAAATACACGTCCATGCTGAAGCTGCATCACAGCAGAAAGCGCAGATCGTTGCCAAGTCTGGCAGGCATTCTGAGAGGCATTCCTGGCAATGCAGGTAAAAACAGTTTTCATATTTAATAACATGCTTTACACTTGCATGAGATTAAAAAAATGGAATTATGTTAAACGGAATTAAATATAAATGCGGTTTAATATCCGATATGGCCCACTATTTCAATGCGTAAATAGTTCGCTTATGTACGTTAATGTACTCGATTAATTGTCTACCACATTTAAATAAATTTGAATTAATGACACATAATCACCATGTCTAATCATACTGTGGTCCTCCGTCTGTGTGCTTCAGATATCTCCGGGGAGTACGTGTATTCTGACACTGCGCGTCAACGCATGGTGTTCGAGATGGACGCGCGGATCCCGGCCAACAGCGAGGTCACCATGGCCGAGCTCAAGCTCTACAAGAAGGCCCCCCACCACGCACGCCCCGCGGGGGGGGACAGGAAAGCCCACCGGCCCGTCAACAACGCCCGGGTCAGCGTCTACTGGGTGGACGTGTTGCCCAACGGCGCCAACCGCACGTCTCTGGTCGACTCACGGTGAGAATTAATACTGGCGTGTGAAAGATCTACAAACAGTAACACCGATAAGGGGTGTGTTTCGTGTCATGCTGTTGTCAGCCACTGATACACACTTGTTGTTTTACATTTATTTTTAATTAATCGCCCCTTTTGTTTTCCTTTCGCTTATTAGGTTGATCCCAATCCACGAGACGGGCTGGAAGAGCTTTGATGTGACCCAGGCGGTGCACTATTGGTCCAAGGCCCAGAGGAAAACACCTATGCACCTGGAGGTGTGGATCGAGGGCGAGAGACCCGGCAGTTACGCGGCAGAAATGGCCAAGAGTGTCCACTTTACCACCCAGGAGCAGGCCGGCAACACCCTGGGCAAGCCGGAGCTCATCCTGTACACACTCAACCTCGAAGAATACGGGTAAAGACGCGCGCTTTGATATAGCCTACAACGATTATGGCATCCGTGTGACATTTAGTCAATGTGATTGAGTCCCTTGTAGTCGCGATTACCATTGAACCTTATGTAGAACCTATGCCTGTCTCGGTGTGGCATCTAACAGGTCCTCTCCTCCTCTTCTCCCGCAGTTCTCGTGGCGACTGCGATTCCAATCAAAACAAAGACACGTGCTGCAGGGAACAGCACTTTGTCAATTTCCGCGCGCTGACCTGGACGCAGTATTGGATCATCGAGCCCGCGGGCTACCAGGCGTTCAGGTGCACGGGAGGCTGCAAGCAGCCCCGCCGCAACTACAACGGCTACAGCTACGGGGAGAGGCGCTGCACCGTGGCGGAGAGCGCGCCCCTGCCCATCATGTACCTGGTGAAGAAGGGCGAGTACACGGAGATCGAGGTTGCCGAGTTCCCCAACATGATCGTGGAGCGGTGCGCCTGCACCATGGACAATGTGTCCATGGTGTGATGATGATCGGCGGTGGTGGTGGTGGTGATCGATGAGGATAGTAACCAAACCAAAGATAGTACTTTTCTATTTAAATTGGGATGAAGTGATTGGGAAGGGGGATTTGGGGACGCGCCAGCTCTGCTACTGCTGCTGCAACGAACTCGCCAAGCACGTTTTTGTCCAGAAGCACTTAAATGTAATATATTTTGTAATTAAGTGGACGTAACGTCGTAACGTTTTGACATTTGTATAGCTGGTATGGGATGCCAAATGAATAATTACATAGACTGTTCGACTGTTTTTTATCACAGAGGTGTTTTTATTTTGAACATAATTGTACATATGAATATGAAGTGACACATTTTCAAACAAAATAAAAAAAATCTTGTTTCATTAACATCTTTTGCCTCTGTCTGTCATCGGAACGCCAGGTGTTCTCCTAATACGTTTAAATGAATGCATCAATCCAAGTGCAATCGATAAACATACAAAGCTCAAGGCCTTTAACACCCTAGTTTACACTTTAAATCACACAGCAAACAATATATGGAGTACTCAGTCACTGACAATGATGAGAAAATACATTTAAGCACCAACCCCCCCCTCCCCTTCTCAAAAGTTAAATGGCATATGGCCATGGGTGTGTCAAGGCAAGTTTATTTATATAGCACATTTCATCCAATATAGACTCAGCGTGTTCAGGTGTGGACGGCAGGGGGCGGTCTAGAGGGAGCATAGTGAGAAACATGCTCAGAATCCACATTAACTGAGAACAGTTCCTGTATTTACATTAGGCTTAGGGCAGGTAGAGAGGCTCCCGGGGGCCCAAAAGGTTGCAGATCCGTAGCCAATAGCAACGGCTCTGTTTGCTCGCCCACCAGGGGGTTAAAGGTCATTCACTAATATGTTAGCAAAGATGGCAAACCCACAAACACACAGGACAAAGCTGAAACAAAGCTGGCTGTCTGGCAGGGAAGTGGATTCCCCGCTAACAGGCAGTGTTTGCCCGAGTGAAAGACAGACAGGAGACCGTCGGAGATTGGGAAGGAGAACATGAATCTCAATGAGGCATTTACTTATTTCATCACTTCTCTTGTCAGTTGATCCACAAACAGTATAATAATTATCCAAAGAGATATTTTTTCAGGGGCAAGGAAATTACCTTTATTGAAATGTTTGAAGAGGTTAAGATAAAAAAAAAAAACAGTTCTTAATTTGGAACTTAAATATCAGCATTGTTAAAAAAAAATAAGCCTACACATAAAAACATATCTTAAATACTAGATATTTTGATGAGCACATATTTTGTGTAGCAACATAAAGAATATATATTTGCTATCATATATACTGTAAAACGGTTAACTTAGCTGCAGCAAGTACCCACTATATTTACAAGGGAGATGGTAGAATTTATTCGTAATACGTTGACATTTGGTTACAATAATTGTATAAACGAATATACTTTTTAATTATAATCACATTAAATTATCGGCTGATATCAGTTAATGTAACATTCATGCATGGTTCAAAAAGTGGTGACCTATGTACACGTGTTAATAAATATCAACAGTATTAAAACAAAAAAACAATTTCCAATTTTGGTCTTCATTAACACTGTAGGCAACCTCTCAACAGGAAAGTTGAGTTTATTGTAGTTTACTTGTTCCAACAATGAGGCGGCTATTGGTGATTGCCTCCCCCAAAAACTGTTCCAATAGGGATGTCGACTTTGCTCCACAACATTCAACTGTTCTTCCTCAATAGTTTGGGAATAGGCTGTGCTTCTAATTTGTCAGTTGGGACAGAGGTGTTTTAATGGTGAACATGTTGCGATGTTGTGTAGCCCTTGTTTTATCTGCTGGTGTCAATGAAAGCCGTCAAAAGATTCTTACTGCTGAAGCTGAAATATTTACAAACAAAAGATACCATGTCAATCATCAGAATTGGAGTTTATACAAAAAAATGTGAAGACTATAACGGACAGACCTCATGCACGAAACACGTTTTTTATATTTCTGGACAATTTTACTCACTTATCAATGATTCAATGTTTTTCAACAGCCCTCTATGGAAAAAAACTCAATAAATTAGGTTAAAACTAATTTCCTCACTGTACACCTGGATATTATTTAAAAAAGATTTTAGATAATTCAAAATTATTCAACTATGCCATGTAAGGCCTTAGCGTTACAATTAAATACGAAACCTGGCTGGGCATAGAGCCATGTGCATTACAATGGCTAATGCCAAATTGAAGTGTGTAGGGGTTGCCTAGGAGACTGCGCCCCTCAGACGCTGCTGCCTCCAGGTGAGACCCATGTCCTCATAGTTTGAACTATAGCCAATCGGGGGGCGCTAGTTCAAGGGCCCGTTTTAACCCACCTTGAACGCAATCAAAAGCCACAAGCCAAAGAGGGTTTGTTAAAAAAAGCAAACGGGTCTTTTTATTGCAAGTCTATGGATTTTTAGATCACAGGCTTGGAAGTGGAAACAAAAAGGACACAAAATGGAGCCGAATAACTGTCTTAAAGTCACCAGGCGTGTGGGTAGTATTGTTTGATGACAGTGGTCTAAACATAAACAAACTAACACTTAGCTTAGCTACCGAGCTCCCTGTTGGGGAGCAAAGGACTCTATTCAATACCGTGTTTCATTAAGTTCTCACAAACTAAATCAAGCAACAACAAAAAAAACAATATATTTACAATCCTAAATATAAAAAAGGAGAAATCCAAATTTAACAAAAAACGGCAATGATAAAATGCATCAATCCGAAGACAAAAAAACCAAAAACATTCCTAACATCTGCATTTCCAGCTAACTTTCAGACCCTTGATCTTTAGCAGGAGAGATCTTATCACGTAGGTTTCTTCTATTTAAAAACATGCTTTTTTAAAAGTTGCGGGAAAACTATAGTTATAAAAATTTACAACAGAAATAAAAAATGAAATAAAAACGGATGTGGATAGAGGACGCGTTGAAACAATGGTGTACAGTAGATAACATTGCAGCCCCCACAGAGGCCTTTATATTCTCCTCCATCTCCCCCTGCCCTACCCCTGTTCTGATGTGGAATGTTGTCGCTCCGGATTGTTTAAGTCATTGCAGTCAGTTGGTTGGTGGGGCTTTTAAAATGTGGGTTCTAGTAAAGAAAAATTGAACGGGAAAAAAACAAAAACAAAAAGAGCTTGTGGATGTTCCGTGGCTAGTGGTTGGTCCGCCGGGCCACCAGTGCTCTAGAACACAGTCTCTCAGTAGTAGCCGGGCTGGTACTGCTGACTCCATGGCTTCTGGTTCCAGAACTGCGTTAGAACACATGAGCGATTAGAAGAGACCCACGCACAGTTGACATTTACATGTATTCTTGGGACCTTGCAATTTGGTCTTTAAAATGAAATGAGCATGTTCTTATTAGCACAATATTTCAAGTCATTTCCCTTCGCACTCCTAATTATGTCAAATAAATTGACGTCAAAAAGACACTAGAGAAATGGTTAGTCATTCAGTGAAGGAGGAACTCACCCCTTGCTGCCAGCTCTGGTTGAAGGCCTGGGCCTTGTCCATGCCAAAGCTTCCGTTCCTGTTGTTTCCACCAAAGTTCCCGCTATTCCTGTTGTTCCCGCCAAAGTTGCCGCCACCGTTCTTGTTGCCGAAGTTACCACGGTTACCGCCGCTGCCACCGCCGCCGCCGCCCCTCTGCTGGAACTGAAACACAAGGCGGGAGAAAAAATTAAAACCCAGCAATGGCAAATAACCGTTTGATTTGCCTCCAGGAAATACACGCACACATTCTTATTAATAACTAAAATAAAGGTTAGTATATAACAGTATCTCCAGACAAGTTTGGTCTGTTTTAAGAGACTGCGCCGAATCATTAAGGGAGACCCACCTGTCCGAAGTTTCCACGGCTTCCACCGCCGCCGCGGCTACTGTTGCCGCCGCCCCCTCGGCCCATGTTGCCCCCCCGGTTCATCGGGCCGCCCCTGTTCATGGACCCGCCCCGGGGGCCCAAGCTGCCGCCCCTCATGGGACCTCCCCTTGGAGAGCCGCCCAGGCTGGGCATGAGCCCGCCTCCGCCGCCGCCACGGTTGTAGTTGCCCCGGTTGGGGTACCCTCCCCGGAAGGCTGGAGGGGGCAGGAACCCACGTGGGGGCCGGTTGAAGCCGCCCCGGGGGCCGGGTGCTGGAGACGGGAGAAAGAATGATGAATTAATAAACGTAGAGATCTCTTGTTTACACTCGTGTGGTTACCTCCGCAGCCTTGTACTAAACTATCAAAAAAGAACAGTACAAAATAAAGATTATTTTATCTGAATTGTCCTTCCCCTTAATGTTGCTGAAACAGTTATTTAGGAACCGAACAGCGACCGTCGGTGAAAGTTATCCTGTTGGCGACCTGATGACCGTCCGGCGCTACAGAGAGAGCATGGACAGCTTGGATAGGTTGCCTGATAATTAGAACCCAGTTGGCGTTTGCCTTCTTACGGAATTGTACTGCAGTATTTGCTATATAAATGTATATACATGTACACGATTTCATAACATCTGCAGTTACAACTTTCCCCACATGGGGTTCTAAATGCGATCCCCTTGTTACCTGGAAACAGCAGTACAGGATTTCTGGCAAAATATTGAGAAAGACTCGCGTCATGTCCGCTTAGTTAGCAACTCCTTAAATCACAGTGAGTGCCCAGAGCCTCACAGCCCATATTTCTAGCCCACCCCCACCCCCCTAACCCAGGCCCCGCCAGGGAGGACTCCCTTCATCACAAAGGGAGAACCCTTGAGATCCTCCCTCAGAAGGAGGCACGACGAAGGAGAACCTCGTCCCGGACAGACCAGCTCACCTCCTCTGAAGTTGCCTCTGTTCTGGAAGCTCCCGCGGCCCCGCTGACCGGGGCCCCCGCGCTGCCCGGGGCCGCCGCCGCCGCGGCTGAACTGGTTCTTGTTCCCCCGCGTGCCGCCGCGCAGGCCACCGCCGCCCCTCTTGGGGGGCATGCCCCCCTGGTTGGGCCTCTTCTCAGCGGGCAGCGCCGTCTTGCTCTCCTCGCGGTACTGCTCCAGCAGCTTGGCCGCCTCCTCCTTCTCCAGCTCGCCGAACGTCACCCCGCAGAAGCTCTCGCCCTCCTCGGGCAGGGAGAAGAACCCTGGGGGGGGCAGGGGTGTTACTGGGAGCCCGTTGGCAGGGTATGGTAGGTTTCATGTCAACACGATTATTTATGGCCGCTTAGAAGCAAGTACATATTTGTGTAGAGTAACATTTCATATCTGAAAAAAGATGGGAAATATAAACCTTGATATATTTTAAAACAGGCTCAGAACTGCCACATGCTTCTAATACGAAGTGGCCAAGCCTCCATGTTATTATACACGTTTAGGTCCATCTCTACCTGTATCCAGTATATCTACAGTTTAAATGTAATGTCACTGTGGACATGGTTGTGTTGTACCTTTCATCTTGAGCAGGGCGTGCTCGGGAACCTCCTTGCCGTCACTCTCCGCCTTCTTCTGGGCCCTCTGCTTGTACTCCTCGTCTGAAGGGCATACCACCACCGCCTTGCGCTGGAAGCCAGCGAACAGACACATCTTCCTCTTCTGGCCCGGGGCAGACAGGTTGGTCTGCAGGGAGGATGGAGAGGGGAAAGGACATGTAAGGACACAACCAAGTGATATTTGATCTAAATGTACTTTTGGCGATTTTGCATTATTCTCACCATATAGTTCCAATTTGTAATCATGGATTAATATGGTACTTTTATTTATTTATCTAAGAAGCAGCCAACGAATGCATTTAATAGTGATATGAAACAGAAATACCAAATATTTCCATTGCGGTGCTATAAGCAGCAAATATACATTTACTTTTAAAAATGAATAACTTATGATTTCCTGTTTACTACCAATGGTTAATAAACTCACGTGGTCCAGGATATAGTTCCTCTTCTTACGAGCGGCGATCTCAATGAACTTCCCCAGGAAGAGGGGAGCACGCTGGGAGATGGCCGTCAGCTTGGTGGTGTCCTTGGACTGCCTCTTCAGACTGTTGATCTGCATCACGTACAAACAGGATTACTCAGTATGGCGGGATCTAAACTATTTGTGTATCGACGGAAATGCCTGGGAGTGCTAGGCTACGCTAGTGATCCCCGAGCTAGTGGGTGAGGAATTAGAAGCACATGAGATGTAAGGTCATGACTAGCCCAAAGAGTATGTGGCTCAACTAGAGCAGCAAGGCATTAGCACTGGCAGGGGTTAGAGTTTGATTCCCCACTGGGGTCCACCAATGCAGAAGCAATGAACTCATAGAAAATAGATTTTAATTCTCAATGCGTTGGATAAATACAGGTCAAGTTAAAATGACGGTGCTTTAGATAAAGTGTGTTACATTTACTATTTGGCTCATTTAGAAATGAGAAGTTATCCTTTCCCTTAATGTTGCAGAAACAGTCATTTACAGACTGAACAGCGACCGTCGGTGAAAGTTATCATGTTGGCATCCTGTTGACCGCCCGACGCTACCAAAACAAGCAGGGGCGGCTTCGATGGGTGCCTGAGATTCAGATGGGAAATCCTAACCCACGATGGGAATTGCTTGTGTCCCAAAGTCACACACTTATTAAATGAATGCAGAAATGACCGATGTAATTTCTAAAACACAGAAAGTCTACATAATAGACTACAACAGGGGAACATTATTCAATGCCACAATGTATTGTGATAGGAAGAGGTGGGCAGAGGAACAGAATGACTGACCATCATCTTGTCCACAATGGTGTCACTGCCCAGGATGTAGTATTTTCCAGGGCTCTCCTGCACGTGGTTCTTGACCCATGTGGTCTTCCCTGAGCCGGGCAGCCCAACCATCACGATCATCTGGAACACAGCGCGCAGGGGGGGGGGGGGGGGGGGGGGGGGGGGGGGGGGGGGGGGGGGGGGGGAACGCGTCAGAAAACGCATTTTAATGTCTCGGCCAATGAGATGCAGCCGGATCTTCTCCAAGAAATTCTAATAAACATTAACAGTTGGTATGGTTTTCTTTACACAAGAATAAAAAGTTCAGCCTGTGACGGTTTCCCCGAACTTAAGTCAGAGTTAATAATGTAAAAATAAGAAAAAACAGTTATGTGCATGGATTTTGGCGGGGAAATACAAAAATCACATAAGGACTAAATAACAACAGCTTCCGCTAACAAGTCCCACACCCGTTGACCCTGGTCTCCCCGGAACCCTTTACATCAAGACACTTGTATCGCCGTGGTTACCTCGCAGTCGGCCTTGGTGTCGGGCCCCTTGGGGCCGCGGGTGCGCTCCTCGAGGGGAACCTGCTGCAGGAAGGTGTAGCCCTCCACCCTGGGGAAGTAGGGCTCGTCCAGCTGGCCGAAGTTGAACTCCACGGCGCAGTTGTGGCAGATGACGTGGGGGAAGAGCGCCTGGCCGGCCAGCGTGTCCTTGGGGACCCGGAAGGCCACCGCCGCCTCACCGCCGTTCTTGGAGAACGACATCTCCACCTCGTCTGCTTCGAAGTCCTGGGCAGGAGAGAAATCTCGTGTTTACACTCTCATTTGTGGTTACTTTTTAAAAGAGATTTAGCAGACTTCAACTAAAGGTTTGTAAAAATTGAACTAAACAAAATAAAGCTTATTTTTATCCGAATTGTCCTTCCCCTTAATGTTGCTGAAACTATATTATAGTTTCAGCAACATTGAACAACATGTTATTTAGGAACCGAACAGCGACCGTCGGTAAGTTATCCTGTTGGCGACCTGATGACCATCCGGCGCTACAGAGAGAGCATGGACAGCTTGGATAGGTTGCCTGATAATTAGAACCTAGTAATCGTTTGCCTTGTTAAGGACTTTGACTGCAGTGTCTGCTATAAAAATATACATGCGTGTATCGCAGTAACAACTTTCACCACATGGGGTTCCAAATGTAAATGCAGTTACCTTATGAACTGGAAACTTCAGAATTTCTGACAATTGCATGCAACAAAAATATTGCTTTGATTATTTTTTCATAAGTCTTAAATCACAGTGAGACCCCAGAGCTTCACAGGCCAGATTTCCCGACACCCCCTCATAAAAGAAAAATGTATGTACACAGATTTTGGCGGGAAAAGTCCCATTTAAGTCCTTGAGAGGATTTAACTGATTTAGCCAGTCAGCCCTCCAGATGGTGGCTCTAGTGGGCCATGGGGCACACTTCAAGTACTTTAAATTGGGGGAGTTTTGGCTTCTAAAACCCCAAACATGGAATTTGAGCTGATTGCTATAAAACTGAAAGGTTTGCCAAAATCTGTGAGCGCCCCCTACAGAAATCATTAAAGTTTTGTCTTTCACTTATTTTACGTTGAATCGGCTGTACAATTACACAGGTTGTTTTGTTATGCAGGTATAGCATTTTTGTGTTCATTTGATCGATTTTGTGCATTCCATTTCATTTTTGTCCATCCTGTAAACCATGACACTGACATACGTTAGGAGAAATAAAGTAACTTGATGTTGCCTTAGTCTTACGCCGTTAATATGGCTTGCAGCGTTTGAAAAATAAGAGTTTAGGCTTCTGCCATTTTGTACAATAGCGACCTGAACACACACTGATGGTTGTTCTTACAATGAGGCAGCAGACGACGTCGTTCTCTTCGTAGGTTTCTCCAAAGTCCTCTGTGACGCAGTTCACCGTCTTCTTGGCCTTCCCAGAGTAGGCGTAGGAATGCTCCTCCTCGCCTGCAGTCAAAGGAATAAACTGTTATTAGTTTCTCACTTCTACTCAAGAAAATGTAAACACAGCCAGAAACGTGGCTAGAATAAATATTGCCCATCATGCAATGCAATGCAATGAGTAATTGCAGCCATTTTACGCAATCTCATCCCCTGCATGACCACTGGAGGGCACTGCTTAACCAATTGCTTTAAATAAGTAATCAATGTTGAAAGGGCAGTAGAAAATGGAGCTAGTAGGCTTTGTATCCATTTTGGTGGGTTACTCATCAAAACAATTCCACAGAAGCAATCATCAATTCTCAAAATTCAGTAGCAACACAACTCTTCATTGAGTATAAAGGAAGCCGTAAATCGATTGCACTGTCCACCAACTGATTGAGGAACTCACCCAGCAGCAGACTACCAGTGGCCAGGGACCAGCCAACCTGGACGTCATGGATCTCCATGTTCTTACTGGAGATGTGCTTCACTGGGATCTTCTCTGTAATCTGGGGACGCAGAACAACCAAACATTAAAAAGTTTGATAATCCAATGACTGCAACAAAATTAAGTTTATTTTTCTTATCTGAATTGTCCTTCCCCTTAATGTTGCTGAAACAGTTATTTAGGAACCGAACAGCGACCGTCGGTGAAAGTTATCCTGTTGGCGACCTGATGACCGTCCGGCGCTACAGAGAGAGCATGGACAGCTTGGATAGGTTGCCTGATAATTATAACCCAGTTAGTGTTTGCCTTGTTAAGGACTTGGTGCTGCAGCCTTTTCCAGTTCATGCTGCTATTTGGTACTCACTGTGGGAAACTATCAAGCCATTTTTTCATCACTGATTAAAATTCTGATTAAAATAAGCAGATTTCAGCCCATGTTGTCAGCTTCGGTCTCAGAGCCCACAGCACATGGGCGTCGACAGACTCATATCTCAAGTAGCGGATGCGAGAATGCGTGCTCCTGCCGAGACGTACCTTCATCTCAAAGCAGACCTTCCCAGAGTTCAGGCCGTAGCTGGCACGTCCACCAGACCACAGGTAGGCAAAGCTCTCCATGGTGAGGGACGAGGCGCTGTAGCGGTCCCGGGACACCTTGAAGTGCAGGTCGCAGTTGTCTGGTAAAACAAGGGGAGCCAGGAGTCAGGGAAGGCATAGAGCCAGATCACGAAAGGTTTGGAACCAGGTTCATTACACGCCCGGAACTGTGTTCATTACTCAAACTCCAGACATCATTGACTTAAAAGAAGCTAGGACTATGGAGTAGGCCCTGGCGATTAATCTAATTTCGATTGCGATTTCAGCGTCAAACGATCACAAAATGATCATAATCGAGTTAGGGTTAACGCTTTATTTATAAAAAATATCCTTTATAGAAAGGGCAGAGGAGCTGGATACATATCTGTATATTATTTTAGATTTGAACATTTCCTTTATGAACATTTTGTGTACTTTTTTTAAAAGGCGAAATTTCAAAGATTCCAAACTCAAAAATGATCATTTAAATAATCGTGCTTTATATTATCCCTTTATTTCCTCCAAATGATTTAAAAAGAAAATATTGATTATCTAGCAGGTATTGCAAAATAGTGGCATATTTTTAAATGCAGACTCAATTGCAGTATGCAGGATTGATACTTTCGTACTGAATCTGGTTGCCAAAAAAAGGACACGTCAGCGTCCATGAAGACGATTATTACTGAAACCGATGCATAAATTCATCCAAGACATAAGCTAGTTTGCTTCTTAAGCCCAACTGGTACAATGTAATATTTCTTTAAATTCCAACATATTTTAAGTGCCTCTTTTCATCAGTTTACCAGCACTGCAGAAAGATCTACTTTTCATTAGCTGCTTTAACAGGAACACAAGGTGTCATATCATGTACAGCACCAGGAGCACTCACAAGTATCCAGGCAGACTTTAGTGTCATCAAACTCTTCGTCCTCTTCTTCCAGTGGTGGCACAGGGGATTTGAACGAAGCCCTGAAAGCGAGACAAGAGCACAGGCCGTCAGACAGAAAATTCGGGCCAGACAGACGGGCAGACAGGGTCGGCAGTCACACGCAGAGCTTGTGAAGGTGACTTTAGGCTCCACCTGCTGCAGATTAGGATTGCCAGACAAAAAAGAAAAACACAACTGGCAAAGGAATAGTCTGGCAGGGTTGTTTATAGTGGGAAAAATAACAAGAATGGCCCACCGTTACGGGCCGCACTTACCTTGCCGAGTCCAGCGTAATCAAATCAAAAACCTACAGAGACAAGAGCTCAGACGGACAGTCTTCACCTGCCGGGCTCGCGGTTGCTAAAAGCCATGAGGAGTCTAGCCCTACCCAAACCACCACGGATTCCCCCTCAATCTTTATCATAAGTTAATGGTTTCCAGATCCATTAAAAAAAGTCGCCCATAGGGAGAAGCATTTTGGTGTATCCAACTGCTTTTGCTTGAAATTCCTAGTGAGAAGGTCATGGCTACCTCACATTGTCTCGTTACAACAAGTATTGGCACATTTTGCATGCACAAGACAAATGTAACAGGCTAGAAATTGAGCAATGCACATTTTAAAAAGCTAAAACTAACACCACAGCTACTTACCAAATCTGTAGCGTTTTAAGAACCCTAGACAAAGCTTACTTAAAGAAGCATATAATGTATTTAGGCTAAAAAGTGCATGTAATGTAGCATAAACTGATGCTCAATAATTCGCTCAACGCCTGTGACCAAAACAGTGATAATGAAAACAAATTAAAAAAAGTTTGTGGGTCTGTTGTTAACCAGTGCCCATGACACTCCCTCTAAACACAGGGTTTCAGCAATCTTGTGTCTTTATAAAAGTGCAGTTAACAATTGGGCCAGGTTAGGAGATTTACAGAGCCACACCTAAACCAGAGTGTGTGGTCCCTTTGGCAGTGCAGCACAAATCCTGTAGAGGTATATGGGTTTGTGGGGAGACACTTGGCAGGCCCTTAAAGTCCCGAAGTTCCATTTGTGACATGGCAGAGAAAGCTAGGGATGGTCAAGAAAAAAAAGATCCCGCCGCCCGCTTCCATCAAGTAGACCAATGGAGTTAGGATTCTTGGAAGAGTCATTGGGAGCTCCATGATTGGTGTTAATGAACGGGTTGTTGTGTTCCGTCTGAAGCATACACACAAGACGTTTGTCTTTTCCTGCGTGTCCAGGGCAAATGAAAAACAAAAAAGTGACTTTTCAAGCACATGCACCCACACGCACAGCCATTCACACATGTCACCTGCGCCGGAGGGGAGAAAGGTGCCTTGTAAATACACACACACAAAATGCTCCCACACACACGAGATGAGACAAATATAGCACCTGAACACCGTACAATTGTTAACACAAAAAAACAAAAAATAAAATACAGATGACAAAATACACCAGTGCGAGAGCGAAACGATGGCGACTCCCGAGTATCGAATTCTTCCGTGGGGCGGTCCAAAAGTTTCCGGAAATGTTTGCTAAATCCTTGTGTACTACTCTGCAGCCGTGGTTTCCCACCCTCCCTCCCATCCCCCACTGTTTTTCCTCTATAAGCAAGAGTGCACTTTCCACTGTGCTCTTGTTTGAGCAGCCTGATTTTTCACCTTGAAGACACAATGGGCTCTTGGAACATTTACGTGTCATGGGAAACAGTACTCAATATTCATTGATGGCTTAAAATGTATTCTGCTACATAACAGCAGTGTTCTGTTAGACACAAATGTGAGTGGCAACTGCAACAAAGTCAAATGGTAAGGTTCTATAAAGTAGTCGGGATGGACCCTCAAAACATGTGTGAAATTAAAGTTATCGTTAAAGAAATTCCATTGTAGTATAATACTTCAAAATAATAAGAGGGTTTTTGTTACTGTATGCTACTTGAGTGCATTGGCTCTTAAAGCCAATACATATATTTTATTAAACAAAGCTTTGTATGGCGCTTCGGGAATGCCGAAGGCCATTTTGGCTCTGTCCCATCCTTACCAGCTGTATTTGTTCTCTTCAATAAATTCAAAGTATCCCCTTCCATGTTCCTCCCGGCGTCTCTTAACACCCTTCTTATTCTTCTGATCAGCATTCGTGTCTTTGTCCGCATCCCCTTTGGAAATAAAACAAAGATATAGAATGAGGTGCTCCTTTTTTTGAGAGAAGAGAGGTCGGGCTAGCAGTTGGGTCTCGACCCACGCAGAAGCCGGTGTTAATACTCAATTAATTAATTATAGAGCATCAACTGTTAAGCAAGAGGAGACACCTCATTGTTACAATGAAGACATTCAGAGTCCATAATGAATATAACAGTTGTAATGACCAGGTGGTAGTTACTATGTAAACTGGTCGGGGTGAACATAAAGACAACGGTATTTAATGGGATTGGGAACATACGTGTAAAATAAAGATAAGGGACACTGCTGTTCTAGAAGGTTATCTGGTATATTCTTGAGTGTGTGTGTTTGAATGTGATACGTAAATCATGCATGGGTATATCTGCCTACCTGTGCTGCCCCCCTTTACCCCATCATTTGGCTACCAGCTAATATAGAAAGAAACTCATTTCTTTGATAAAATTGAAAGTCTATCGCCACGCCAAGAGGAAATTAAACACGTGCAACACGATACGATTAAACACGACCATTAACCGCAACATCTCCGCGATATTAACTTCAACAATCACATATTCTGAATAAGGTTGGGCTAGCTAGTCGAAACTAGCACAGCACCGTGGACACAAAAGAAATGTAGCTCGCCAGCTAAGTCCGAAGCGTTAGCTGGGAAGCTAACCGCTAACCAAACAGAACCGATACCCGTGGATTTAAAATGAATGGCCAACTCCACCATCCGAGTTCTCCGATAACGACCGAGCTCGCCACCAACTCTTAACTTTTTCCGTTTATCGTAAGAGTCCGAATAAACCGATCATTTGTTTGCTAAATTATCGATACTAAGACCGCGGAATAGCAAGGATTTGTAGCTACGGGCTAGGCTAGGCTAATGAGGTCACGGCGGCTAGCTCAACATTCAATCACTTCAGCCCACCACCGACTCAATCGGCAAAACCGACACCCAGCCACGGAGCCATCCAACAGGTTCAAACACAGCCCAGAAGACTCACCCTCAGCAGCCTGGTCTCCGGGCTCACCGTCCTCTGCGTCGATTTTCTCCATGTCGTCCACATCAGCCTTGAGCATGGGGTCCATCTCCTCCTCCTCGTCTTCCTCTTCGCCCTCGCCCATTTCGTCGTCCTCGGCAGCAACGGCGGCGCCCTCAGCGCCATCTCCATTTGCCGCTTCTTCGACTTCTTCTTCTGCCTCGGCTTGCTCTTCTTCTCCCTCGGCCTCGTTGGCCTCCATGCTTTCTTCGACAAGGCTTTCTGCCTCACCGTCACCGGCCTCTTCTTCCCCCATGCCTTCTTGGTCAGTGGCCTGGGCGAAGCCCTCGTCTGTGGGCGCGGGTTCGTCCCCGGCCAGGGCCTCCTCATCCAGCGCGGCCTGCAGGCGGTCCATGAGCTCGGCCTTGAGGCCCTTGTCCGACAGCTGACGCTTCTTCAGCTCGTCCTTCAGCTCGTTTACTTTCAGCTTCTTCACGTTAATCGAACTCATGTTGACGGTGTATTATGGAATACTTTAAATTAAATAAAAAAACAAGAGTTACGACAACAAATAATTCACGGGCGCTTTTGTAAGCGGATGTAATCTCAAACTGCGCCAAATGGCACCCGCGTTGCTAGCCCTTTTCACCGGCGAAATGAGCTCAGAGCAGTGGCGGCGAGTGTGGGGGAGGATGAAGACGGCGCTTACCGTAACTAGTAGCAGAGCAGCGCACTTACATCCCCCAATAGCCCATCTGTCACAGTCGGTCAGACCTGATCACAAAGAAAACATTAAAAGCAGGGCAGCCATTGAACTGAGAGAAATGGATCTTATGCTAATTTGACGAATTTTGGATGTTTTAGTTAAAACGATAATCGACTTATAATCTATTATACGTTATGTTTTAAACATAGGCGCACCCTAGCCTAAGCATGTTTTGATTTAGCATTGCACGCTAATAGTCAAACATATGCCTTTCCTATGAAATGTATTAGGCCTACTTGAAGAGTAAGCCAGTCAAATAATTTGACTTTCCCCTTGAAAACGTCGATTACTGAAGTATATAGCTGAAAATATTATTGATACAAATAAAGCAGCTATTATGACCTTCCCCCGTACCATTATACAAAAATAAAAGCAATAAACAACAACTAAAACGGAGTCCTACTGAAAAGATTACTGTTACACACATTTTATATTTAATGAGCATGTACCACAGCGAGGGAGGGGCTTTAATCGATTTTGTTTACTTATATTATCGTCATTTCATTATAGACTATATTTTAAACGTTACACTTAAATATCAATAAATGTAATAAAGGCATTTCATTTATTAAACAAAAAATACGGAAAACCTTAAATATCCGATAGGGAGCGCAGTTGGCTTTCACTGAGTTGTTGCATAGAGGCCCCGCTAGAGCTGTGATGACGGTGGGGTCTTTGTGTTTTTTAGAATCTGTCAGAATTGGATGGTCAATGATTGGCCATTTTATTATTCAAAGGTATAATATCCCTTTATTTATAATAGCAACATAGTGTTATGCCTAATCGTGAGAACCACACCGATTTAGTGAGTGACCATAACTGAGCCTGAATATCCCTATATTTTGGGGGGAAATAAGAGCAGATTATTTCCCGGAATTAAACCCGGAATCAGATTAGGATTCCGGAAAAAGGCTGGCTTCACGGGGCTAAAGAGTTCGTTTGACCACCCGATCAACCCATTAGATTAGACTTTATAATAAAGCCACACTACTCTTTACCGCCCCCTGGTGGAGAACCTCAGACGTTCACGTTAATTCATTCGCCGGACGAGGATCGACAAGTGCGCTCCGCCGCTTCTTCCTCAAGGTCCTCAAGCGCGCTCTTTCTCACACACATCTGGACTGAGGATGATTTCAGCGGAGCAATGTAACATTGTTTCAGCATCCACGGGAAAACTTAACTTAATTATGGGATTGTTCCTTTCGGGGTCTTTCGGGTAAAAGTAGATTAAACCCTATACTCGCTGCCTTTGTTCGGCTCTCTTTAAAGTTACGATGTCTTATTTCCCGTGGAAAGAGGAGAAATGTTCCGACGCGGTGAGAGGAACGCGCTGGGTAAGTCCAACTTGTTCACATTACCTAATGAAAACCGAAATTTGGTTCATAAGCGTAAATATTATTTAACTCATATTTGTGAATGCCGTCTTGCCTTTGGAACAATATTGATTAATTGTTAATGTGTTATGGGTGTGGTTCGCATCATTTCATGTTGCTGCCCCAGGTCCGTATACAGCGCATAGCGGACGTTCCTCTTTATGTGATCCAATTATTCATTTTTCGCCCCTCTCAGACCTCACAAGTGCCGAATTACAGTAAAACCATCGCGTTCTTGAGGGACGACTCTCTGAGTGGTGAAGTGGATGTCTGCTGCTCATCCCGCTCAGAGGAGCGCCCGTCCCCCGAGGGCTTCGGGACGAGCGCCGGAGACCCGCAGCGGAGCATGTCCTGCCAGAAGACCGTGAAGTCTCTAGCGGGACAGTTCGGGGGATCGTCCGGGGACAATGGCCGTTTCTCTCCGGCTCTCTCGGCCGGGACGGCCCGGTGTGGACTCGGTATGCCGGTGGCGGTGGATTTAGGGGCTCGAAGATCAGAGGAAGAGAGAAAAGTTGCGCGCTGTGACAAGTGTTCGCTGACCCTGGTGGCGCTGAAGAAGCAGGCGCTCAGTCTGCTCGTGCAGAACCACTTCTCCTCCAAGGTAAGCGCATCGCGGGGGCACTCTCCTCCTCTTCAGATGGAGGATAGTCGAACAAATATTACAGATTTGTTGCTAATGAATAGCCCATATATATATATATATACATTTATGTATAATAATAGTCTACCACTACTACTACTACTAGTCATAATAACAATAATAATACAAACAGCAATAGTTATAACATAGCAATCCCAACTGTATTATTAATTTAGAAGATAAATAATATACATTTGGTCTAGGCCTGCACGTTGCTGGTTTGTTTATTATGTGTAATCAACGGTTTCCTTTGTTGTTGCAAGAGGCAGTGAAAGAACCAATGTGGGCATATGCTTTATGCTCAAAATAGTGCATTAATAGCATCGTATATTTCAACATTTCAATAAACGAATCAACATGTGATTCGTATTCCCGTCCCCGGGCCGTTTGTTAAGTTCTGACGAACGAGATTCGCGTCCCGTGCATTCCCTATCCGCTATCCGTCCTCTATATTATGCCACTCAAAACGAGGAAAGTAGGCCTACACCATGGTGCTGTTTACGTACGAGTGGTTTCAAATTGTCATGAATATTTTATAAGGGCATCGCTGTGCCCCCCCCCCCCTCCCCCCCACGTCTGTCCCCCCTCAGGGGAAAATAATATGTATTTTATATATTTTTAAACCCGTGGGGTATTGGTATTGGGACATCGTGTGTTCAGTTCAGAGACCGACCGCAAGTCCACGTCAGAAAGTGTTCGGGAGGGAAGACCGTATCTCGTGAAGCCACAGACAGACAATCGGTGGAAATTTGATAATATAACTCCTTGCCTGTGTATTGATTTAAGGGCACGATTTCTCCAATGCACATTGGACCTCTAATATACCATTTATATGTTCAGGCCATCAGCAAAGCGCTTTAGCTGTCCATCTCTCGCTCTCTCTCTCTCTCTCTTTCTCTCGCTTTCTCTCTCTCTCTCTCTCTCTCTCTCTCTCTCTCTCTCTCTCTCTCTCTCTCTCTCTCTCTCTCTCGCTTTCTCTCGCTTTCTCTCTCTCTCTGTCTCTCTCTCTCTCTCTCTCTCTCTCTCTCTCTCTCTCTCTCTCTCTCTCTCTCTCTCTCTCTCTCTCTCTCTCTCTCTCTCTCTCTCTCTCTCTCTCTCTCTCTCTCTCTCTCTCTCTCAGCACCTTCTGTGATCCTGGCGCATTCTCTTCTGTCCAATAGATCTAACACCTTAAGGGGGTTCCGTTTAGAAGTAATGGGCAGATTTCAGTGGAAAGAATTATTTTGCAATGACTTAATGTCACAAATATTTAAGTACATTGAGTGTAGCAGAGAGGGTAAGGTGTATGGTTTGAGAGGTGTAGGGGTGGTGTAGGGATGGTGTAGGGGTGGTGTGGGGGTGTGAAGTGTCCGGAAGTGTGAAGTGTCTTTGCTCTCCATAATAAAGTGCAGAAGTATGGAGGAGAGGATATTGGCTCTGGGGGATTATGGGTCAGTGAACAGAGCAGGGGGGGGTCATATGGACACAAACGCAAGGGAGGGGGGCGTTAGTTGGGTTAAATGGGTTAACCGGGTTAGGGGTTAGTTGTCGAGTTAGCTGGGTCACACTGAGAGAGAAAGAGAGGGAGAGAGAGAGAGAGAGAGAGAGAGAGAAAGAGAGAGAGAGAGAGAGAGAGCGAGAGACACAGACACAGACACAGACACAGACACAGACACAGAGAGACAGATAGACAGACATACGGACAGAGAGAGTGACAGAAATTTGAACTATAGAACTCTGTCCGTCACAATTTGACAGGTAAAGTGTGTGGTGCTTTAGACAGGGGAGAAGGTGGAGCGGGGGGGGGCATAGGGGGGGGGGGGGGCATAGGGGGGCGCGCAGAGAGGATAACGTCATCTTTTGGCTCTTGAGCATATCAGGTTACCGGCACGCTTGGCAGACTATTGACACACATTTCGGATTCACCAGCACTTTCACCCCCCAAGTCTCAGCGGTCTCATCCCCCATCCAGGAGATCAGGGAGTAATGGTGGATTCTCGCACCACGGCTGCTGCCAGAGGTACTTTGAGCAAGGCACTTTAAACCCCTGAGTGCCGCTGTGGTCAGTGGGCCAGGTGTAGCATTATAGATTCACTGTACTTGAAAGCAATTAGTAACTGGAGATATTGGAATTCAGCTGAGGGAATAACATCTCTGAGTTGATTATGGTGGATTATTGTTCTTTTTTTTTTTACATTTTGAACGCAAAAATAATGGAATGCCGCAGTGATCGCGTTCCAGTTGAAGTTCAAAGTGTATTTGTTGTGTGTGATATAAACCGTGAACTTGAATATTTAAATTATTACATAAAATATGCAAGGTGAAATACTTTTCTACCGCCTCATTTCAACCGAGCTTTATTACATAATGTAGGATCAACTATATATATAATATATTATAAGACACACAGCAGCACCTGGTTAGAGATAGATTTGAAGATATCTACTAAGTGTTCAGATTAATAACATAAAATAAATCCCAGAAAAAAGAGAACAAAATTGTTGGCTGCGTTGACAAATTAGCATAGTTGAAGTGTAGCCACCCAACTTGTTTGTCAAATGTTTGTCAAATGCAACTTGTTTATCAAATGTAGGTAAGAGCGGCGTTGTGTTCCTTCCCATCCATCATTCAGCGTGCTAAACGCAGCCTCAATTTAATGCAACACTATATTACATCAGGCGTGAACGAGTGACTGTGACTCCATGACTCTTAGTGCGATCACTCTCACTGCTCTATTTTCAGTCCGTCATCACAAATCATGCATTATTTATAACTCCCCCTACCCCTTTTTTTCCTGGCACATCATCCCTTCCCAATCCCTCTGTTCTCTGTAGGACCTGGCGGCCATGTCTACGTTCCTCCACAACAACCTCCGGGTCCACAGCAGTCGCTCAACAGCCGACCCCAGGGAGAAGGACCGGGACCAGGGCTTGTGCGTCTCCTGCGGGGTCCACCTGAACCAGCTCAAGCAGGAGGCCGTCCAAGTGGCTCTGTCCAGAGAGAACAGCCGCTGGCCCGGCCACGCGTCTCCGGAACACGCCTCTGGATCGTCGACGAACACCAATCAAGCCGACCACGGATCCCCGGTGTTAAATGGGACGGGGAGCCCGAGACGGCAAGAGACGGTACAGCATGGGCACGAGAGTTCAAGAGGCATGGTGCAACTGGTGGAGAGTGAAGTAGCAGTGGTTCCTCAACAGCACAGTTTCCCCCAGAGTTATGTGAGTCCCCAGATCTTTCAGGGGAGCCCACAGAGGATCCAAGACCGCCCCAAAGATCGGACCCAGGACCAAATGCCTCAGTGGAATCTTGAAAGGACCCAAGAACAACCTCAAGTCCGTCCACAAGATCGCCCCCAAGATTGGAACACTCAAAGGACCTTGGACCGCCCCCGAAGCCGAACCCCACAGAGGCACCCAGAAGGGAACCTGGATCACCCTCAAGACTACCCCAAAGACAGCGCCCAAAACCGGATTGTTGACCGCCCCCAAAACCGAACTCCTCAGCACACTATTGAACACCCCCATGACCACCCCCAGAACCGAACTCCTCAGCACGGTATAGAACACCCCCAAGACCATCCCCATGGCCGCCACCAAGAACAGAACCCTCAGTGGACCCTTAACTGCCCTCAAGACCGGACCCCTCAGAGGAATACAGAATGGACGAGAGACCACCCACAAGACCACCCCCGAAACCGAACTCCTCAGCGCATTGTGGAACAGATTCTAGACCAGCCCCAAGACCACCCCCAAAACCGTACTCCTCAGCGCATTGTTGAACGGATTCTAGAGCACCCCCAAGACCACCCCCAAAACCGTACTCCTCAGCGCATTGTGGAACGGATTCTAGACCACCCCCAAGACCACCCCCAAGACCGAATTCCTCAGCGCATTGTGGAACGGATTCTAGACCACCCCCAAGACCACCCCCAAGGCCGAACTCCACAGCGCATTGTGGAACAGATTCTAGAGCACCCCCAAAACCGAACTCCACAGCGCATTGTGGAACAGATTCTAGAGCACCCCAAAAACCGTACTCCTCAGCGCATTGTGGAACGGATTCTAGACCACCCCCAAGACCACCCCCAAGACCGAATTCCTCAGCGCATTGTGGAACGGATTCTAGACCACCCCCAAGACCACCCCCAAGGCCGAACTCCACAGCGCATTGTGGAAAAGATTCTAGAGCACCCCCAAAACCGAACTCCACAGCGCATTGTGGAACAGATTCTAGAGCACCCCAAAAACCGAACTCCACAGCACATTGTGGAACAGATTCTAGACCAGCCCCAAAACCGAACTCCTCAACGCAGTGTGGAACGGATTCTAGAGCACCCCCAAAACCGAACTCCACAGCGCATTGTGGAACAGATTCTAGAGCACCCCCAAAACCGAACTCCACAGCGCATTGTGGAACAGATTCTAGAGCACCCCCAAAACCGAACTCCACAGCGCATTGTGGAACAAATTCTAGACCAGCCCCAAGACCACCCCCAAAACCGTACTCCTCAGCGCATTGTTGAACGGATTCCAGAACACCCCCAAAACCGAACTCCTCAGCGCACTCTGGAGCGGATTCTAGACCATCCCCAAGACTGTCCCCATGACTGCCACCAATACCAGAACTCTCAGTGGAATCTAGATGGCCCCCAATACCAGTCCCCACAGAGGAACCCAGAACGGATCCAAGACCATCCCCAAGACCGGACCCTGGAACGCCCCCAAAACCGAACTCCTCAGCGAACCTTGGAACAGACCCGTGACAATCCTCCAGCCCATCCCCGAAGCCGAACCCCTCAAAGGACTCTGGAACGGATCGTAAACCATCCCCAAGACCGCACCCTGGAGCGACCCAATAACCGGACTCGTCATCGCAGCCTGGAACGGATCCTAGATCACCCTCGAGACCGCGGCCAAGACCGGACCCCTCAGTGGAGTCCAGAACGGACTCTAGAGCGACCTCAAGATCGGACCCTAAACCGTACCCCCCAATGGATCCTGGAGCAGACTACACACTGGAACTCAGAACAAACCCTGAACCGGACCACCCCCCAGCGAACCCAGACCAAGACCCTTGATCGGCCACAAAACCGCTCTCCTCTGCCGATCCTGGACCGCCCCCAGAACCGGACCCCTCAGCGAACCCTGGACCGGACCCGGACCCACTGGAAGTCAGAACAAACCCTGAACCGGAGACTTGAGTGCCCCCAGCAACAGTCCCCTCAGCACACCCCAGAGCGGACCTCTCAGACCCTCAGGCGGCGAAGCCCCAAACCAGCGAACTCCGACATGAACCGCTGGGTGGCGGAGCAGCAGCAAATGGTTGCCGTGGTGAAGTCGGTGGCGGCGGCCGGCGGCAACGGCGGTGACGTCTATCCCTACCAGGTACTGTACAGGAAGAAGCCCTTGCTAGCAACCTGTCAAACGCAGTGTGGCTAGACCACAATGATCTTATATATGACATTGGTTGTATGCATAAGTAGCGATTTGTCCAATCTTTTTGCACTTTAAATGACATAAGATCAAAATCCTATAATCAGGATTTTCGAACAGTTAAATGGTATGGATCTGATGACAATTATTATCAATAGATATAGAAATCGACAAATCAATGAGGCTACCTGCATCATAGATTATACTTACCCTTCCTGCTTACTTTGGACATTTTGTTAACGGGGGGGGGCTGCACCACGGCCTGCATTTTAATTTACGATATTTCCTCTTGAAATGCGATAATCCTGGGCTCTTAGTAAGGTTATTTGTTTTTTGGCACCTGTCACACCCCACGCGTCAACCCTTTCACCTCCGCTACACCCATTCCCCCCCCCCCCAACCATCCCCATCAACACCATCCCTTCTACAGTAATGTCCTCTCTGGGTAAAGTAGGTCTTTACCGGAGCATGTGTCAGCCAGCGTTTGATTCATGAAGGCCAATCACCGCCTATTTAGATTCCAGCGCGGCTCCGGCCGTTGTTTAAAAGCACTCGCGCTAATGGAAGAGAATCAGGCCTGAGGATTTATCCCCTTCATAAAAAGTGTGCCGGTTGAGAACCATTTTGTGATCAATGGGGATGGCGGAGGTGCCCATGTTTAACAGGAACCGCTTTTGAGTTGTTAATTAACGCGGGAGGGGTGGCTAGCCTACCAAGCGGAAACCAAAACCGGTCTTAGAATAGCGTGCGGTTTTTTAACCTCACAGAATGTCAGCATAGAGGGTTAGCATCATGCTGAAGTGGATTAGGGCTGTTTTTTGTCGTAGACCGACAAATAGTCTCAAAAGTCTTGCATAATGCAATGCTACATTTATCTTTCAGTCGCCACATTCATGGAGATGTTATTTAAAAAGATACAGTTCTTCAGTTAGTAAAGCAAACCGGTCAGCTTTTACATTTTGAATTAAATCGATAAAACGGCGGGAGATACGTCGTTTCTGGGTCATCCTCACAAATAACAACATTCAGCTTTCTGTGGGAATGTAAAAGGGCGAATAGTTTACAAGTGACACGGATCGCTTTGGAAAATGGTGAGGAATGACACCAAAACCTACCGGCCATAAGACGAAATACACACCGTTGTTCGCAAGACCAAAGCCCTCTCTCTCTCTCTCTCTCTCTCTCTCTCTCTCTCTCTCTCTCTCTCTCTCTCTCTCTCTCTCTCCCTCTCTCCTATCTCACCATGTCTCTCACCATGTCTCTCCCTATGTCTCTCGACCTTTCTCAGAGCCCTGACGTAGGCTTCCTGCCAGACTAATTAGCATGTGGCGGATGGGTGTAGTCCAGCCTGGAGGTCATGGAAGGACACATGGTTCTGTCCTCAGAATCTCTGG
This sequence comes from Gadus morhua, assembly GCF_902167405.1. Lineage (NCBI taxonomy): Eukaryota > Metazoa > Chordata > Actinopteri > Gadiformes > Gadidae > Gadus > Gadus morhua. Next base: position 11,212,489 of record NC_044068.1, read on the forward strand.
GAGGCTGATTAGGAGGAGGAGGAGGAGGGAAATGAGGAGGAGGCGCAGGAGGAGGAGAAGAATGGAGATGAGGAGGAGGCATGTGATGATGAGGAGGATGGAGATGAGATGGAAGAGGAGGAGGGATATGAAGAGGAGGAGCAGGAGGAGGATGGAGGGGAGGAGGAGGGAAGAGGAGGGGGCTGAGCAGAATGAAGATGAGAAGAGACATGAGGAGAGGGAGTAAGAGGAGGAGGAGGAGGAGGATGTCACTGTAGATAGCAGTAATACGCTTTTGCGCCGGATACTCGGAGCAGTCACGACTGAGTCAGCGCATGCAAAATACACTAATAAACACATGTATACATGGTAACATACAGGCATGCTTGCCCACATATGGGTGATACACGGGATAACTGATACACACATGGGGAAGAAACCCGATCAAGCTGAACAGGGCAACACCTCACCAGGTTGAGACAGGATGTGGGTGCCAGTGCTGTTCGGCTTGATCTGGTTTCTTCCCCATAAGTGCATCAATGTGTGTGTGTGTGTGTGTGTGTGTGTGTGTGTGTGTGTGTGTGTGTGTGTGTGTGTGTGTGTGTGTGTGTGTGTGTGTGCGCGTGCGCGTGTGCGTGTGTGTGTGTGTGTGTGTTTGCGTGCGTTTGTGTGCGTGCAAGCTGCTGTCAGGGACTGTGTGTTAACCAAGTCCCTGCATATCTGACTCATATCTGTTCTCAAAACCTTGGTAATCACCAACATCCCCATCATAACAAAAATCATCCACCATCATCACCGAATCATTTCCAACGTCCTTCCCCATATCATCACAAATATCCCCACCATCACTGTCACCTCCATTACAACCAAAACCCTCCTCAAACCACACCAACCTGTCTCTCATCCAGGCCACCTCACATGACTCTCCCCATGAACCCCATGTGCTTTCCAAATAAAAGCCTAGAATAGATGCACATATGCGCCCAAGCTGCTCCCCGAAGAACTCCCATGATGCTCCTCTCGTTTTGGAGCCAGTGTCATGTTGCAACTCTTTTTTTTTTTTTTTTAATTCCTTGTAAGTGGGGGAGGCTTTTTCTTTTTAATGAGCTCTGTTGTGTTCCCTCGGCAGGCTGGCGGGGGGGTCCCTGAGGGGCGTGGGGGGGCCGGGACTCTGCAGAGCAGCCCCAAGATGGCTCACATTGCCAGGGTGGCCACCATCGCCAACTCCGCTGCCATGGCCTTCCTAGCCAGGTAGGCGGAGCTGTGACACCCGAGGCGATACATGCATGCTATTGGACGATTGGTTTAAAGCCAATGTGAGGAAGGAAAAGTGGACACCATTTGTGAATGGATGCATTTCACAATTGCCCCCCTAATCAAATAAACTTTGTGATAAGGGGATATGCCGAGATATCTTCAAGTTGGCATTTGCCTGTGTGTAGAAGGAGTCCAAAAGGAGAGTTTGCTGGATTAACCTGTGCTTTCCGTTAGCTTTTCAACTGACTTAAACGGACAACTGACTGCTGAGTAGCATCAGCCTAGCTTCTGTTGGTGTGACTGAAGTGCTCAAACACACAGATATATACCAACCTGTTACACAACTCCTAAAGACAATCAAAGCGGAAAGCATAACGACTCTGAATCTGAATATTTGCAGGAAAGGAAAACTACCTGCTACAATACTAATAATATCCTGTAAGGTGTCATACATAACAATAGCATCAATGCATTGATTTATATCATCATTGATATAAATGCTAATAAATGATTTCATTATTAAAAGTTCACGATGGGACCTTGTCTTCCCACCTCACAGAGCGGCCCAGAAGTTCAACCTGAGGAGGAAAGGTTTGTCTGGGGGGCCGGGCGGTGCGGGACGCCTGGGCCATCACTCCACCTGTTTCAGGGGCCTTATAGAGAAGAACCCGCCCCCGGTTCCTCCTAGCGTGTTCCACAACGGCAGCAGAAGCAGAGAGCCACAGAACACTAGTCAGGTAAGAGACATTGTTATCACTGCTAGAGTTAAAGCTGTCGCACTCCCATACAGATTTGCATCCAAACGTTTCCGAAAGCAACCAGATATGTGTACATACAAGATCATTTAGGGGATCACAGATAAGAGTTAGTAGCTAGTAGGGTCATTGCTATCGCAACAAAAGTGTGAAATACAAAAATAAAAAGAAGTTGGTTACACTGTGTCATTGTGTTTTACTGCCATTTAGTTTTGAGGCTTTCATCTTGGATCCGGTAATGTGACTGTAACCCTCCATCTTAGCTCCCTTTAATGTATCAGTAACGCCTCCGTCTTGGATCCCTCTAATGTGGATGTAATGCCTCCATCTTAGCTCACTTTAATGTAACTGTAACGCCTCCATCTTGGATCCCTGTAATTTGGCTGCAATGCCTCCATCTTAGCTCCCTGTAATGTAACAGTAACGCCTCCATCTTGGATCCCTGTAATGTGGCTGCAATGCCTCCATCTTGGATCCCTGCTCCCCACTTAGCTTCCAGGGAGGAAGAAGGCATGATCAATATGGCCGCCTGTCCTGTGCTGTATTCTCCGGGGCGTCGTCTATGGTAACGAATAACAGCCCAGATAGACTCCCTCCAGTCCTCACCTGCCCTACACACTCTGCAGCCCTCGCTCGCCAAAAGCCACGCCCTGCGTGCGCGTGTGTCCGTGTATGTTTGTATTTTATCGTCTGTGGGGATGGATACATGTATTCATGTGTGTGTCTTTCTATGTGTGCGTGTGTTTGTGAGTGTGTGTTTTTTTTATCCACATGGCTAGGGAGGCTATGGCTGTTTGCATGTGTGTTTTCTTTGTGTTTTTGAGTGAGTGTGTGCTTGATTTTGCTAATGTATGTTCTAGTGTGAGCCTGTGTTTACACATCAGTGAGCATGCATGTACAGTAAGTATGTGTTATGCATGCATGTGTGTGTATATGTGTGAGCAGCGTGATGTGGCTCGGAGGCCTCTTTATAAATAATTAAATATCTCTAGAGGACGGCCCATCTCCGCACGGAGCTGGTCGGCACACACACGCATGGAAGAATACATCATCCAACAGGGATGTCACATTTCATCAGCGTCAGTCCATGATGTCATTGTGTTTCCAAAGAGAGTGTAAAGAGCGATTTTGAAGCATGTCTTTTGAGATCTCCTGTGATTTCTCAAAACAAACTGTCTATTAACAGAGGATTGCGATTTGACTGGATCGTGCAAAAAGCGACAAAACATGCTACCCAGATGTTTGTTAGCCCTTTGGAGTACCTTTGGTATGATGTTATTGTTAGCAACATGAACGTCATCAATCTAGAGTGAGGTAGTTAAATAGAAAACAAGAGATTTTTGGTAAAAAATCTTTTGGCTGGCTTTAATTCAGCCTTTCCCTGTTTCAACAAAAAATAAGCTGCGGTAAACGATGGATTTGATCCAGAACCGGGGTTGGTCTGGTTCCCCAGAGCTGTGATAAGCCTTGAACCACTTTAAGCAGAACTTTAAAAGGCTGTCCGTTTCAACCGGACCTGATCAATTTGACGGAAAGAGATCACAACATTAGCGGTCCATCCTGTCATTCTTATCTCCTGTGCTCCTCCTCCCCTCTTCATCCGTCTCCCCATCTCCATTTCCCCTTCAAGAAAAACAAAACCCATTAAATCGAAATTCCAACTGAACAGCACCAGCGTCTTAACCTAACGGATGCTCCCACATGGTTAGCTTAGTGGTAGCACTAAGGCTACAGAAAGGGAAACCTTTAGTGTCTGCTAAATGGTTCTTTATGGTTGAAGAATCCATTTCAACTAAGGCTTTAAAAACCTCCAGACTGTCATAGGGAGCTGCATTAAGGAGATTATCACAGTGAGATATGGAGCTGACGCTGGAAACATCCATAGTTACTGTCCTGCTCCGTCTATGAATTTTACCTGGTTAAGATATTGAGCTATATGGACTATGGAGGACTATTCAGTGCCTTTGCGATAGCGATTCATTATTGGACTTCCCAAGAGTGTAATATTATTGTTTAATGGTGATTCTGAAGCACAATGCTAAGTAAAGGTTCTTACCAAACTCAGCAGTTGGAAAAGGTGAATGAAGCTCTAAGACTCTTCCCCTGAGCTGATGGATGTAAGAGTAGAATCTGTGGATGTTTAACCACCTGAATAATTGTGCGCTCTTCCTCTGCTTCAAAGGAACTCTGTGGTTGACCTTTCTGTTTGTTTTGTGGTTGTATTCCTGGTTTTCAGATGCACATGAAGATCTGTTCTTCACATAGAACAATTAACATATACGCATTGATTTTTTTGCCAAGTGGGTTCCCGCTGTAATTGTCAGTCCCTCCAGAAAAACGCGATTATGCAATCGCATAAATAAACACATAATCAGCCAAAGTCTGCATATTCATGCGGGGGCCGAATTTTTTCAAATAAGCCGCACTTTCACCGCATAAATTGCCAATTTCCACGCAAAATATGCGGGGCTTGCATGATTTCATAATCTCTGCATTTCCGTTGCAAAAAAAGTCACATATATCTAAGCAGAAAGTTGAATAATGTTGGGTGTCCCTTGTTGCCATGGGAACGATATGAAGTGACCGCAATTTTGCAAGTTCCTGCAATTTCATCACAAAAAATTGCATAAATATGTCGCATATTTCCTCGCATTTTTTAAGAGAACGTGCCGCATAATCGAGGATTTTTGGCCGCAACAATCACAAAAAAACGCTGCAAACAGAGTGAAAAACATTTTCATTATTTTAAAGCTTGTTTGAGGATAACATTAGCAAATCAGCAAGAAGGTTGCGGTCTGCTTTATACTTGAATGTTTGAGACACAGTTTTATTGTGCTGAATACTTTGTCTGGTCTTCAACCAATTTTCCATCTCTTCGTCTTGCGATCTGCCTCGCAAGTAGCAGCCTCTCTGCATCAAGTGAAGTCCATATGGAGCAGATAAACAGAGCGCTTCACCTTGATGCCCCCTCTGAGGGCTTTCAATAGATATGCCTCCCGGCCCGCAGACACCATCCAACCACTCACCAGACAGAACCTCTTTTAACCCAGGCCTTGGAAAGAACTGCCATTTGGCCTACCCGTCCTCTGTAGACACTTAGTCAGCGCTTTGTCCTCCTGTTTGCTTTGAGTGACGTATAATGGATGTATATTGACACAGAAACAAACACAAAACACACTTAATTCGATGTTTTCCATGTCCCCTGGAATACGCTTGCGTTTTGTACAGATTTTGGGAACTTATTCAAGCAGCACTTTGTACAATTTGTAAATTGTGCTTCATCATGGTTTTGCAGTTTTATAGTTTTTGTTTTATCGTCACTGGCACAAAGTCACGGTTGCTTTGGACAGCATGCAAATGAATGAATTTGAAGGTTGCAACCAAATGGGTCGTTTTGTACAGAGGCCTCTGCCAATCCCGGCAGTGCACTATAACGGAACGGACCCTCATCTCATCAAACCAAAACGTTCCCCCCCCCCCCCCCTCTCTCTCGCCTCTCGTGTTAACCCAGGTCAAAGTCATCCTGAGGGTGTGTCCTCCGCCCCCCCTGTCCTCCGAGGGCCCCCTCCGGGCCCCCCTGCTCCGCATCGACCAGTCCAGGAAGAGGGTGACGGTGGTGGAGCCCACCTGGAACAGCCTGCCGCGGGCCCGGCTGACGCAGCGCCGCGAGGAGAAGGCCGTGTTCAAGACCTACGCCTTCGACCACGTCTACCCCCAGGAGACCGGCCAGGTCTGGCGCTCCTTCCTTCCTCCCTCCGACCGCACTGCCCCCCCGAGCTGCGCCCACAGCTACGCCCTCTAGGAGTAGCTTCAGTGATGGGTAGAGGGGTGGGGGCGGGGCTCAAACACGCTCTCCTGGTGGTTCCTTTTTATCAATGGACAACATGATTAGGAAAAAAAGAAATTGGAGACACGATGGTTAATGGTTTACTCGTTTTCATGGTTAACTAGCGGAACCATGGTTTCATCAGGGATGGCTTTGTGGGGAGGATCTCGGAGGTTGGAGTTGAGGATGTGCAAATAATCAGCACAATTTGTGAACTCACAAGACGAGTC